>NC_092237.1:42045818-42221155 GCF_036320965.1 Panulirus ornatus
TGTCTTTTCCTGGTGCTACTTCGCACACATGAGGGGGGAGGGGGATGGTATTCCATGTGTGGCGAGGTGGCGATGGGAATGAATAAAGGCAGACAGTGTGAATTGTGTGCATGGGTATATATGTATGTGTCTGTGTGTGTATATATATGTGAACATTGAGATGTATAGGTATGTATATTTGCGTGTTTGGACGTGTACTGTGTATGGGGGTGTGTTGGGCCATTTCTTTCGTCTGTTTCCTTGCGCTACCTCGCAAACGCGGGAGACAGCGACAAAGCAAAATAATAATAAATAAATAATATATATATATATATATATATATATATATATATATATGAGTGAGGAAATGAGTGAGGAAAGATTGACCAAGAGGATATATGTGTCGGAGATGGATGGAACGAGAAGTGGGAGACCAAATTGGAGGTGGAAAGATGGAGTGAAAAAGATTTTGAGTGATCGGGGCCTGAACATGCAGGAGGGTGAAAGGCGGGCAAGGAATAGAGTGAATTGGATCGATGTGGTATACCGGGGTCGACGTGCTGTCAATGGATTGAATCACGGCATGTGAAGCGTCTGGGGTAAACCATGGAAAGTTCTGTGTGGCCTGGATGTGGAAAGAGAGCTGTGCTTTCGGGCATTATTGCATGACAGCTGGAGACTGAGTGTGAGGGAATGGGGCCTTTGTTGTCTTTTCTTGGTGCTGCCTCGCGCACATGAGGGGGGAGGGGGATGTTATTCCGTGTGTGGCGGGGTGGCGATGGGGGTGAGTAGGGGCAGATAGTGT
Organism: Panulirus ornatus; assembly: GCF_036320965.1. Classification (NCBI taxonomy): domain Eukaryota; kingdom Metazoa; phylum Arthropoda; class Malacostraca; order Decapoda; family Palinuridae; genus Panulirus; species Panulirus ornatus. The sequence goes on from NC_092237.1 coordinate 42,046,603, forward strand.
GAATTGTGTGCATGTGTGTATATGTGTGTCTGTGTGTTTATATATGTGTATACGTTGGGATGTGTGGGTGTGTATGTTTGCGTGTGTGGACGTGTGTGTGTGTGCATGTGTGTTGTGGTGGGTTGGGCCATTTCTTTCGTCTGTTTCCTTGCGCTACCTCGCAGGCGCGGGAGACAGCGACAAAGCAAAAATAAATAAATAAATAGAATATATGTATATGTCTGTGTGTGTATATATAAGTATACGTTGAGATGTATAGGTATGTATATTTGCATGTGTGGACGTGTATGTATATACATGTGTATATGGGTGGGTTGGGCCATTCTTTCATCTGTTTTCTTGCGCTACCTCACTAATGCGGGAGACAGCGACAAGGCAAAATGAAACAAAAAAAAGAAAAAAAAAAAAAAAAATATATATATATATATATATATATATATATATATATATATATATATATATATATATATATATATATATATATATATATATGTGTATATATATATACGTAGTATGTTTGAGGAAAGGAACCTGGATGTTTTGGCTCTGAGTGAAACCAAGCTCAAGGATAAAGGGGAAGAGTGGTTTCGGAATGTCTTAGGAGTAAAGTCAGAGGTTAGTGAGAGGACAAGAGCACGGGAAGGAGTAGCACTACTCCTGAAACAGGAATGGTGGGAGTATGTGATAGAGTGTAAGAAAGTAAACTCTAGATTGATATGGGTAAAACTGAAAGTGGATGGATATGCACCTGGTTATGAGAAGAAAGATCATGAGAGACAAGTGTTTTGGGAGCAGATGAGTGAGTGTGTTAGTAGTTTTGATGCTAGAGACCGGGCTATAGTGATGGGTGATTTGAATGCAAAGGTGCGTAATGTGGCAGTTGAGGGAATAATTGGTGTACATGGGGTGTTCAGTGTTGTAAATGGAAATGGTGAAGAGCTTGTAGATTTATGTGCTGAAAAAGGACTGGTGATTAGGAATACCTGGTTTAAAAAGAGAGATATACATAAGTATACGTATGTAAGTAGGAGAGATGGCCAGAGAGCGTTAATGGATTACGTGTTAATTGGTAGGCGCGCGAAAGAGAGACTTTTGGATGTTAATGTGCTGAGAGGTGCAACTGGAGGGATGTCTGGTCATTATCTTGTAGACGCGAAGGTGAAGATTTGTAGAGGTTTTCAGAAAAGAAGAGAGAATGTTGGGGTGAAGAGAGTGGTGAGAGTAAGTGAGCTAGGGAAGGAGACTTGTGTGAGGAAGTACCAGGAGAGACTGAGTACAGAATGGAAAAAGGTGAGAACAAAGGACGTAAGGGGAGTGGGGGAGGAATGGGATGTATTTGGGGAAGCAGTGATGGCTTGCACAAAAGATGCTTGTGGCACGAGGAGCGTGGGAGGTGGGCAGATTAGAACGGGTAGTGAGTGGTGGGATAAAGAAGTAAGATTATTAGTGAAAGAGAAGAAAGAGGCATTTGGACGATTTTTGCAGGGAAATAATGCAAAAGTCTGGGAGATGTATAGAAGAAAGAGGCAGGAGGTCAAGAGGTGAAAAAGAGGGCAAATGAGAGTCTGGGTGAGAGAGTATCAGTGAATCTTAGGGAGAATAAAAAGATGTTTTGGAAGGAGGTAAATAAAGTGCGTAAGACAAGGGAACAAATGGCAACATCAGTGAAGGGGGCTAATGGGGAGGTGATAATAAGTAGTGGTGATGTGAGAAGATTGAATGAGTATTTTGAAGTTTTGTTGAATGTGTTTGATGATAGAGTGGCAGGTCGAGGTGGTGTACAAAGTGAGAGGGTTAGGGAGAATGATTTGGTAAACAGAGAAGAAGTAGTAAAAGCTTTGCAGAAGATGAAAGCCGGCAAGGCAGCGGGTTTGGATGGTATTGCAGTGGAGTTTATTAAAAAAAATAGGTGGGGGGGTGACTGTATTGTTGACTGGTTGGTAAGGTTATTTAATGTATGTTTGACTCATGGTGAGGTGCCAGAGGATTGGCGGAATGCTTGCATAGTGCCATTGTACAAAGGCAAAGGGGATAAAAGTGAGTGCTCAAATTACAAAGGTTTAAGTTTGTTGAGTATCGTGGAAAATAATATGGGAGGATCTTGATTGAGAGGGTGAAGGCATGTACTGAGCATCAGACTGGGGAAGAGCAGTGTGGTTTCAGAAGTGGTAGGGGTTGTGTGGATCAGGTGTTTGCTTTGAAGAATGTATGAGAGAAATACTTAGAAAAGCAAATGGATTTGTATGTAGCATCTATGGATCTGGAGAAGGCATATGATAGAGTTGATAGAGATGCTCTGTGGAAGGTATCAAGAATATATGGTGTGGGAGGCAAGTTGTTAGAAGCAGTGAAAAGTTTTTTTTCGAGGATGTAAGGCATGTGTACGTGTAGGAAAAGAGGAAAGTGATTAGTTCTCATTGAATGTTGGTTTGCGGCAGGGGTGTATGATGTCTCCATGGTTGTTTAATTTGTTTATGGATGGGGTTGTTAGGGAGGTGAATGCAAGAGTTTTGGAAAGAGGGGGAAGTATGCAGTCTGTTGTGGATGAAAGAGCTTGGGAAGTGAGTCAGTTGTTGTTCGCTGATGATGCATCGCTGGTGGCTGATTCGGGTGAGAAACTGCAGAAGCTAGTGACTGACTTTGGTAAGGTGTGTAAAGAAGAAAGCTGAGAGTAAATGTGATTGAGAGCAAGGCTATTAGATACAGTAGGGTTCAGGGCCAAGTCAGTTGGGAGGTAAGTTTGAATGGAGAAAAACTGGAGGAAGTGAAGTGTTTTAGATATACGGGAGTGGATTTGGCAGCGGATGGAACCATGGAAGAGGAAGTGAATCATAGGGTGGAGGAGGGGGCGAAAGTTCTGGGAGCATTGAAAAATGTGTGGAAATCGAGAACGTTATCTTGAAAAGCAAAAATGGTTATGTTTGAAGGAATAGTGTGGTTCCAACAATGTTATATGGTTGCGAGGCGTGGGCTATGGATAGAGTTGTGCGCAGGAGGGTGGATGTGCTGGAAATGAGATGTTTGAGGACAGTATGTGGTGTGAGGTGGTTTGATCGAGTGAGTAATGAAAGGGTAAGAGAGATGTGTGGTAATAAAAAGAGTGTGGTTGAGTGAGCAGAAGAGGGTGTTTTGAAATGGTTTGGTCACATGGAGAGAATGAGTGAGGGAAGATTGACCAAGAGGATATATGTGTCAGAGGTGGAGGGAACGATAAGTGAGAGACCAAATTGGAGGTGGAAAGATGGAGTGAAAAAGATTTTGTGTGATCGGGGCCTGAACATGCAGGAGGGTGAAAGGCGTACAAGGAATAGAGTGAATTGGAACGATGTGGTATACCGGGGTCGACGTGCTGTCAATGGATTGAACCAGGGCATGTGAAGCGTCTGGGGTAAACTATGGAAAGTTTTGTGGGGTCTGGATGTGGAAAGGGAGCTGTGATTTGAGTGCATTATATATGACAGGTAGAGACTGAGTGTGAACGAATGTGGCTTTTGTTGTCTTTTCCTAGCGCTTCCTCGCGCACATGCGGGGGGAGGGGGCTGTCATTTCATGTGTGGCGGGGTGGCGACGGAATGAATAAGGGTAGACAGTATGACTTATGTACATGTGTTTATATGTATATGTCTGTGTGTGTATATATATATATATATGTGTATACGTTGAAATGTATAGGCATGTATATATGCGTGTGTGGACGTGTATGTATATACATGTGTATGTGGGTGGGTTGGGCCAATCTTTCGTCTGTCTCCTTGCGCTACCTCGCTAACGCGTGAGACGGCGACAAAGTATAATAAAAAATAGATTATATATATATATATATATATATATATATATATATATATATATATATATATATATCTTTTCTTTCAAACTGTTCGCCATTTCCCGCATTAGCGAGGTAGCGTTAAGAACAGAGGACTGGGCCTTTGAGGGAATACCCTCACCTGGCGCAATTCTCTGTTCCCTCTTTTGGAAAATCAAAAAAAAAACGAGAGGGGAGGATTTCCAGCCCCCCGCTCCCTCCCCTTTTAGTCGCCTTCTACGACACGCAGGGAATACGTGGGAAGTATTCTTTCTCCCCTATCCCCAGGGAAAATATATATATATATATATATATATATATATATATATATATATATATATATATATATATATATATATATATATATATATATATATATATATAATGAAATAGTGCTTGAAAAATGCTCGCTCATATAGTCCATACAATGTCTTCGACAAGGATTCTACTCTCCCCTTGGCTGGTGAATGGTTCACTAGCTACTCAGCCACTAGTGCCCATAATTGAGAAACGGATATTCGTTGACAAGTGATCGAATAGCCTTCACCCTTAATACACAGGCAACGGGATCTTTCCGGCTGTTTCCAGTTAGGCTTACAATAACCAGTAATTATAATTTACCAATCATCCGTGTCAAAGGCGTAGATATGTGCAGTGTATGAGCGATGCGCGGTTACAAAAGACATAAAGTACCCTCCACAAGAAGGATTCCAACCTCCAGTACTTGTGTGGCAAAGAAGAGCGTTAGCCACTCAGCTACCCGTACCAATAACAAATAAACCGTATGTCCTCTTATCTTTTACCCATAAACAATGTCCTCCTATCTTTTACCCATAAACAATGTCCTCCTATCTTTTACCCATAAACAAAGGGATCCTTTCAGCCGTTTCCCGTTGGACACAGTCACCAGAAGTAGCGTTTTACCGATCATTCCTGTCAAATGAAACAAAGGATATCTGAACAGCTGCTTCTCCATTATGAGCACTAGTGCCTCCTCTAGCTCAGTGCTTCATTTTCCAATTTTCAGAAGCTTTAGTATGCAAATGAAACAAGTAAATTTTTAATGTACGTTTTATGTACATGTAACTCTTGAGATTTTATGTTGACATATTTCACATTTGCAATATCTTATTACAACCTATCGTACAAAAGTCTTATTCAATGTTTTGTTACAGCCTAACATCTGAGCCATTGAGTTGTTACAGCGTAACATCTGAACCAGTGTGTTGTTACAGCCTAACATCTGACCAGTGTGTTGTATTCAGCCTAACATCTGAACCAGGTACTGTCACACCTTTCATGCCTAACATCCGAACCAGTATCGGTTCACCTATCGTCCAAAACATTTGAGATATTGTGTTGCTACAGTACCTTACTTACCTAACATCTGAACCAGTGTGTTGGACCTTCTCGTAAACGTTAAAGGTATGGAGATGTATCACATGCGTTCATATACAGGCTACATAGCTAAACATATTTCATCACAATATGAGAGTTTCATTCAGTTGTAAGAGATGAAAAACACTGGTGACTCATCCTGCAGACTTGCAAGCCTCGTAGGTCATGGTGTAACTTTAGTAATTATGCTACCTTAACTTGGACAACAAATAAGAAATTATACTCATTTGACTTAATTAATAACATCATTGATGATAATGCTGTGCCCGAGAGTGAAAAGTCACCTTCTTTGAGGTTCCATCATCGTCAGTGGACGAAAAGATAACGATTTCGTCCTGGATTTTCTCGTCCTAAAGGAGCCCACTATTCCCCTTGTACCTGCGTGGAATGCAGCCTAGAAGCTGAAGGAGCTCCATAAAGGGGGTCATGGGTTTCTGGTAACAATGAATAATGATATGAAAATATCAACAAGACAGCAGACCCCTGGACGCTTTGAGCACGACACTTCTGACCTCAATCATCGAAACTGAATCGAGAATCTAGTCCTCCTCCCTCGTCATGTACTCAGAACTCAAGTAACCACTAAATACTTTTACCTCTGAACAGGATGCTACTCAGTAGTTATAAATAAGGCGTGCCCTTTACCGTGAATTTTGATTGGGATAAACAGACACAAATCAATCCACATCTGACAGATGGACAGGTTTCTGTTGTTCGTATTCGCAAAGTTTAAGGGTAATCAATCAACGGGCTGTAGATAAATATCCTTATAATCATTCTATATGAATATAGGATAATATCGCTACTAAAACTGTCACCACAATCATCCAATATTTAGTTCAGAAATACATAAAATGGCTTCAGATTAAGACTGAAGATACGTTCCATATATCTAAATGATGCGTAAAGTAGGTGTATGTATGAAATTGTATTGACAAATAGGGCATTTATTTGACTCCTTAAGACAACGCCGTAAACAGTCGGCGTGGAAGAAGTGCTGGCATGGCGTGATGCGCGCGCAAGACATGGGCGTCAGGCAGATGGCGCACACGTCGTCGTGGTCATCCACTTCGGAGCGCGTAGCAACCCTGTAATCCGACAAAAGTTCTAACTCGTTCTTTAGCGGTTGTAAATACCCATCTCTGAGTTCTCGATATTTAATGCGAATATTGGTGAACGTAGAGAGCATAACTAGTCTCATGTTGCCGGTAAAGATACACAGAAATGTAATGATGGACGAGAGCAAAATGTGCGAGGCTAAGAGAAGCGCCGGACAGTAAAATGTCTCCATACTCTCGAAGTAGTCGAACTTCCTGTTATCTAACCAGGCGGCAAACATGTCCATAAACACCTTCTCAGTGGAGATGAAGTAGAGAGCAGTGATGACCAGGTAGCTAGTTGTTGGGGAGTAGTTCTTCAGTCCCTTCTCGAGGCCAAACACCAGCAGGATGAAGACGACGGTGATGATGAAGGTGATGGCCTTAGTCCACTCCAGCACGATCTTGGTGGTGGAGAGGGCCAGGTGGCGCACGTTGGACGTCCTGGCGATGTTGACGTACATGGACCAGTCCTCTCGCTCCACCAGTTCCTGCACAACACAGGAATAATGAACCCCCTTACATCACTACTGTAAAGAATTCACATGTTGCTATTCCCTTAACATACAATATATTTGTCATTATTCATACGTGCATCTGCGGAAAATTGCTTCATGTATAAATCAAGGGCTATCATTAGTATAATTATCATAATTATTTATCATTATTATCACTTATTATAATTATTATTATCATTATTATAATTTTCCTTCTTTTGGAAAATTAAAAAAAAACGAGAGGGGAGGATTTCCAGCACCCCCGCTCCCTCCCCTTTTAGTCGCCTTCTCCGACACGCAGGGAATACGTGGGAAGTATTCTTTCTCCCCTATCCCCAGGGAAAATATATATATATATATATATATATATATATATATATATATATATATATATATATATATATATATATATATATATATATATATATATATATATATATATATATATATATATATATATATATATATATATATATATATATATATATATATATATATATATATATATATATATATATATATATATATATATATATATATATATATATATATATATTCATTTATTCATTATACTTTGTCGCTTTCTCCCGCATTAGCGAGGCAGCGCAAGGAAACAGATGAAAGAATGGCCCAACCCACCCACATACACATGTATATACATACCCTCCACACACAGCACATATACATACCTATACATCTCAACGTACACATATATATACACACACAGACATATACATATATACACATGTACATAATTCATACTGTCTGCCCTTATTCATTTTCGTCGCCACCCCGCCACACATGAAATAACAGCCCCCTCCCCCTGCATGTGCGCGAGGTAGCGCTAGGAAAAGACAACAAAGGCCCCATTCGTTCACACTCAGTCTCTAGCTGTCATGTATAATGCACCGAAACTACAGCTCCCTTTCCACATCCAGGCCCCACAAAACTTTTCATGGTTTACTTCAGACGCTTCACATGCCCTAGGTCAATCCATTGACAGCACGTTGACCTCGGTATACCACATCGTTCCAATTCACTATTCCTTGCACGCCTTTCACCCTCCTGCATGTTCAGGCCCCGATCACTCAAAATCTTTTTCACGCCATCTTTCCACCTCCAATTTGGTCTCCCACTTGTCCTCGTTCCCTCCACCTCTGCCACATATATCCTCTTTGTCAATCTTTCCTCACTCATTCTCTCCATGTGACCAAACTATTTCAAAACACCCTCTTCTGCTCTCTCAACCACACTCTTTTTATTACCACACATCTCTCTTACCCTTTCATTACTTACCCGATCAAACCACCTCACACCACACATTGTCCTCAAACATCTCATTTCCAGCACATCCACCCTCCTCCGCACAGCTCTATCTATAGCCCACGCCTCGCAACCATATAACATTGTTGGGACCACTATTCCTTCAAACATGCCCATTTTTGCTTTCCAAGATAACGTTCTCGACTTCCACACATTTTCCAACGCTCCCAGAACTTTCGTCCCCTCCCCCACCCTATGATTCATTTCCGCTTCCATGGTTCCATCTGCTGCCAAATCCACTACCAGATATCTAACACACTTCACTTCCCCCAGTTTTTCCCCATTCAAACTTACCTCCCAGTTGACTTGTCCCTCAACCCTACTGTACCTAATAACCTTGCTCTTATTCACATTTACTCTCAGCTTTCTTCTTTCACACACTTTACCAAACTCAGTCATCAGCTTCTGCAGTTTCTCACCCGAATCAGCCACCAACGCTGTATCATCAGCGAACAACCGCGTTAGCGAGACAGCGTCAAGAACAGAAAACCGAGCCTTACAGGAAAAACTCCTCACTTGTCCCCCTTCTCTGTTCTTTTGGACTCTGGCGGGAGATTAAAATCGATAACGATTTGCAAGTCTTTTTCACCAGTAGAGAATCCTGACGTTTGTTTATGTTGTCTGAGTTTTTCTAAAGCCTTCAATTCCCTGTGAGTATCAGTAAGGAACCTGTACAGTAAGCCTCCATGAAGGTGTCAACACTTGGCTCTTCCATCATGAAAGCGTCCTGAGGAATGAGTATGACTGAATGAATGAGCGATTGTCTCGACAGGAAAGTACGAGAAAAGGAATGAGGATAGAATTAGAGGCAGAAGGAGTTGATAGTTTCCATCCATCTTTCCCAGGAGATAAGAGAGACTTGGAAAAGAGGTGGCCACTTTCATGCCTGGCCAGTGACTAAGTGTAGAACGAGGCTCGTTGGGATTTGCTGAAAACTCTTAACTCCGTTGAAGTTCTGATCTCTGACTGGTTACTGAAGGTATGTAATGTACTATTTCGTCTGGCATTTGTAGCTTTGATAATAGGTCGTATGTCATGAACAGTGAGAGATTCTATGACGTGAAGATGCTGGATGTCTCTAAACATACTTGAGGTTTTTTTGTTGGTTTCACCTACTGGTGTGAGTTAGGCTGCCCCCGCGTTGTTCTGCAAGGTGTAATTGGCCTTGTAATGCGCCTTGTTAGAGACGCACTGATATGTCACGAACACCTCCCGTGGGACTGATGATGCATAAGGAGTCTAACTAAACACCTGGTCTCGAGCCTACAGAGAGTCCAGGTTCCAGCAAATGTTTCCCATATTACGAAACTAACGAAGTATCCTTATCGGTATAACGAAAATGAAATTCTGACAGACACGCAGAAGTAATCAAATTGGAACTTTTTACTGAAGCGAATTTTGCTACGCAAGTTGCTACAGCGAAGTTATCATAAACAGTGTGTGTTCAGGCGGCAGTGTTCCCCGCTGGAGTTGGCGACTTGTGCAGGTTCAGAAGTCAGCCACAACCATTACTTTTCTTCAGTGTTGACAAGCAGAGTAACGCCTACATACTGAGGGTTGATAAGTCCTTCACAAATGTCACATGGATGTGACGGATTTCGTCAAAGTCCGTGTTGTCTTTGTGATAATGTAGTGCTGGACAAAACGCCAGCCACTCATTACGTCAGCTAGTCACCGGATAAGATGGAATAGATTCGTAAAGACGAGAAAAATCTTTTCACGTCTTTACAGGTCTAGGTTAGAAGTAAGAACTGAAGGCATAAATATCAAGCTAGTGCGATAAATAATGATTTGTTATGATGTCTATAATACCTTCGCCGTTGTAATCACTGGACTGTATGTCTTCACTCACGAATTCGGCAACTCGAGGGAAACATCTATAAAGATCAAGTTTTCTTTGATTTGATAGGTCTCAACAGTAGAGCAAAGAGTAGGCGAAAGTCGAAAGGTTGTCATAGTGATAGAATTACTTTGACAAGAAAATATTGGAAAATGAGTGAGACTTGGAGGAGGGAGTGAAAGGGTGGGAATGATTAAGGATCCCAGAATCATCAAAAGCAGCACCTGGGCCCGAGTCCTTCCTTCCTGGTCCTGAATGGTCAGAAGGAAGGATCTGGATGGATGTTACTTTAAATATGACACATGAAGGAATTAGCAAGGTTGGTCCCGGAGGCTAACCGTCACTACACTCTCCTGCTGAAGGAACAGAGATCCATCTGTGGGCCAATACGGACCTTGAGAAGTGCAGGAACAAAGGAACTTCTCCCTAATGGTGCAGGAGATTAAGTTGCTTGGAGTCCTGGGTGACCAGAGGCAGACACTGATAATTTTGATAGTTCAGCTGAAGGACATTAGTGAAAAAGCTTCCTACATCTAATGATGAGTTGAGTTCGACATCTCCTAAGGGGACCCTGCTATTCAGGCTCCTCATACACACTGCAGTGACAAGAAATTAAGGACCTTCGAAAAAATATTGATACGCCTCCTCAAGAAATGATAGGTTGGAGCCACCCTTACTTATGTTCTCTCCTGCCGACCTATCGCTAAAGCAATACGAAGCACAGGCTTTCTGTGTACATATACAGAACTATGATGGCCTGACTGGCTCTCTCGTAAGGTAATGGCACATGTTTGACCTGTTTTTAGAACACTGTGGCAACTACTTACCTTCACCTTTCCCACACTACTGTCAAGCCATCATACTGAAGACCTTAAGGCACCGTCACATACAACATACTACGAACGAAATGCCTCGCTAATCAGTATGAGACAGACATTCATCTTCACACACACCCCGCACGATATATGCTCCCACGTAGGAGAACCTGACGGTAATCACTCACCTTTACGTAAGCCACACAGTATGCCACCACGTTGAAGAACATGAGAGTGTACAAGCTGGACAGCCGCTGGTTCGTCAGCAACAGACGCTCACACATGCTGAAGAAGACCAGCTGCGGACGAAGAAGTGGACCATGTTAGCTCAAACTTGTAAATTTCGAGGTATTAATGTTTCCTCTTCACCAAAAATACCACCGATGATGTTCTAAGTTGTAAAGTAGAATCTAATTCTGTACCCCATCTCCAAGTACTGCTGTTGCCCCTTTCCAAATCTGTTTAACCCTTTCCAAGTAATTGCCCTTCTCTATGTACTTCTGTTGCCCATTACTTCTGTTGCTCCTCTCCAAGTATTGAAAACTAATATCAATGATCCAATATATTCACAATATCCTTAGGCTCTTTACATTTCCCAACCAAACAGAAGACATTTTTCAGTGACTTAAAACAGAAATAGAGAGGCAAAAATAATTTTGCTGCTCAAGAGAAGATATCAGTTTGAATGAGTTCTTTTACACCTTTATTTCTTGAAGATTCCATATATTGGGTTTGTATTCAGTCATTTGCCAAGAGAAGACTAACTCATGATGCAAGAGGCAAGGTAGAATAACTAGAGTCTGTTGATTAATGACTTGAGGACTAGGTACATAGCTTTGCCTTGGAAGTCGTCCACAAAAAAATGAAACTTTTTTTTTTCTGGTCATATATGATACGTTTATGCAATAGGCCAAATGATGTGTACAATCGTCACCAGAAGGGCCTTCTGACTCCACCTTGTCTCTGAGTTATCGTGACACACAATGATGTCGTCCCCTTCAGCTACACGTTGTCCTGGGACCTCACCTGGTTCACCAGTATGGAGAGGTTCTTCATCTTCATATACAGGGTCTCGAATCCCAGGAAGCGTCGCCTGGCTCTGAGCAGGACCCTACGAGTGAACAGCAGCCACCTGCTGTCCGCGCGCTCCGCTCCCCACATTCCTACCCCGACGCAGTGGCAACATGAGGGAGAATTAGGAACGTGATTACTTAACTAATGGAAAACGATCATTAACAATCAACCATGAACATTTAACACCAGAATTCGAACCTCTATCATTTGTGTATGTGCTGGGGACACAAAACTACTAGGTTTTGGTTTGCGTCCCCAGCTTCAACACCAATAGTAACGATTCGAATCGTACTGTAAAGAGGACATTGTATGATCTAGTAAGGTACCTGCTCATTGGTTCTCAGTGAATGTAGGTTTGCGGCAGGGGTGTGTGATGTCTCCATGGTTGTTTAATTTGTTTATGGATGTGGTAGTTCGGGAGGTGAATGCAAGAGTTTTGGAGAGAGGGGCAAGTATGCAGTCTGTTATGGATGAAAGAGCTTGGGAAGTGAGTCAGTTGTTGTTCGCTGATGATACAGCACTGGTGGCTGATTCGGGTAAGAAACTGCAGAAACTGGTGACTGAGTTTGGTAAAGTGTGTGAAAGAAGAAAGCTGAGAGTAAATGTGAATAAGAGCAAGGTTATTAGGTACAGTTGGGTTGAGGAACAAGTCAACTGGGAGGTACGTTTGAATGGAGAAAAACTGGAGGAAGTGAAGTGTTTTAGATATCTGGGAGTGGATTTGGCAGCGGATGGACCCATGGAAGCGGAAGTGAGTCATAGGGTGGGGGAGGGGGCAAAGTTCTGGAAGCATTGAAAAATGTGCGGAAGTCGAGAACGTTATCTCGGAAAGCAGAAATGGGTATGTTTGAAGGAATAGTGGCTCCGAGAATGTTATATGGTTGCGAGGGGTGGGCTATAGATGGAGTTGTGCGGAGGAGGGTGGCTGTGTTGGAAATGAGATGTTTGAGGACAATATGTGGTGTGAGGTGGTTTGATCGGGTAAGTAATGAAAGGGTAAGAGAGATGTGTGGAAATAAAAAGAGTGTGGTTGAGAGAGCAGAAGAGGGTGTTTTGAAATGGTTTGGTCACATGGAGAGAATGAATGAAGAAAGATTGACAAAGAGAACATATGTGTCAGAGGTGTAGGGAACGAGAAGTGGGAGACCTAATTGGAGGTGGAAAGATGGAGCGAAAAATATTTTGAGTGATCGAGACCTGAACATGCAGGAGGGTGAAAGGCTTTCAAGGAATAAAGTGAATTGGAACGATGTGGTATACCGGGGTCGACGTGCTGTCAATGGATTAAACCAGGGCATGTGAAGCGTCTGGGGTAAACCATGGAAAGTTCTGTGGGGCCTGGATGTGGAAATGTAGCTGTGGTTTCGGTGCATTATACATGACAGCTAGAGACTGAGTGTGAACGAATGTGGCCTTTGTTGTCTTTTCTTAATGCTACCTCGCGCACATGCGGGGGGAGGGGGTTGTCATTCATGTGTGGCGGGGTGGCGACGAGAATGAATAAGGACAGACAGTATGAATTATGTACATGCGTATATATGTATATGTCTGTGTGTGTATATATATGTATACGTTGAGATGTATAAGTATGTATATGTGCGTGTGTGGACGTGTATGTACATACATGTGTATGTGGGTGGGTTGGGCCATTCTTTCGTCTATTTCCTTGCGCTCCCTCGCTAATGCGGGAGACAGCGACAGAGTATGATAAAAAAAAGATAAAGAATAATGCATATATATATATATATATATATATATATATATATATATATATATATATATATATATATATATATATATATATATATATTCCATTCTTATCCACCGGGAAATGAAACACTATAAGTTCCCAAGTGCACTTACGTGTAATGATCACATCAGGGGAGATAGAAGAAAGAAATATAACGGACAGTTGATATACAACGAAGAGACGTAGCTAGGACGCCATTTGGTAAACAAGTGACTACCCGAATGGAGGTCGGGTGCGTTCAAGTCTGGCAACATCCATATCATAAATTCATTGTGAACAAGAAAGGGAACTGTTTACTACCTTCCATCAACTTTACTGTAAAAATGAAAATAATGGTATGTTACCATTTTTAGATTACATGATTCATAGGCAAGGAAACAAGATTAAGTTTAGCACATACAAAAAAAATACTAATGTATGCTGGTATATCCATTATTACTTAGCTCAGTATGACAGAGCTAAATTATTACCATTCCAGTCTATCTTCCTTAGGGCTTTACGTATATGCAGTTCAGAGTTTATTGATGATGAGTTTGAGAAGATATATTCTTATTGGATCCAAGTTAAAGTATCCTAGATCTTTCATTGATAAATCTCTTAAGTTTGCAAAGAAATCATGTTATAGAGTTAAACATAAACTTCCCATTGACACCAATGACCTATTGATTCTCCTTTTCAATAATAATTTTACTTCAATTCCCATGTTGCTTAAATCCTTTGCTGTAAATGTTGCCTTCAGCAACAACAATGCTTTAAGAATATCTTAATCAGGAACTCACCAGGCTGTGTTTATAGAGTACCATGTAAAATTTGTGATGTTTTATGTTGGGCAGACTGGTAAGGATCTTTCTGTTAGAGTTAAGCAACATAGATATAGTATAAGAATAAGACAAGAATCAAATGCCTTGTTTTAATCATGTAAAAAATTATGATCGTTGTATGAAGTGGAGTAATGCCATCTCAGTTATCAGCATTAACTCTTGCACCACGAGAAATATCACTGAATCATCTATTATCAAATGCACTAAGAATTGTGATATTACTATTAAAGAAGGTCTATACAAATTGAATTGCTTTATTATTGATAGAATTTAAAAACAGTTCCCTTTCTTATCCACGTAATAAATCCTATGATATGCATGTTGCCAGACATGAACGCACCCGACTTCCATTAGGGTATTTACTTGGATACCAAATGGCGTCCTAGCTGCGTCTTTTCCTTGTATATCAAACGTGTGTTATATTCATCTCTTGTATCTCCCCTGATAATGTTATCATTTCACTGTCGATAAGAAAGGAATTTAGTTGATAGCACGCTCAATTATGGTCTTTTCATGTATATATATATATATATATATATATATATATATATATATATATATATATATATATATATATATATATATATATATATATTTCTTTTTTTTTATACTTTGTCGCTGTCTCCCGCGTTTGCGAGGTAGCGCAAGGAAACAGACGAAAGAAATGGCCCAACCCCCCCCCCCCCCCATACACATGTATATACATACGTCCACACACGCAAATATACATACCTACACAGCTTTCCATGGTTTACCCCAGACGCTTCACATGCCTTGATTCAATCCACTGACAGCACGTCAACCCCGGTATACCACATCGCTCCAATTCACTCTATTCCTTGCCCTCATTTCACCCTCCTGCATGTTCAGGCCCCGATCACACAAAATGTTTTTCACTCCATCTTTTCACCTCCAATCTGGTCTCCCTCTTCTTCTTGCTCCCTCCACCTCCGACACATATATCCTCTTGGTCAATCTTTCCTCACTCATCCTCTCCATGTGCCCGAACCACTTCAAAACACCCTCTTCTGCTCTCTCAACCACGCTCTTTTTATTTCCACACATCTCTCTTACCCTTACGTTACTCACTCGATCAAACCACCTCACACCACACATTGTCCTCAAACATCTCATTTCCAGCACATCCATCCTCCTGCGCACAACTCTATCCATAGCCCACGCCTCGCAACCATACAACATTGTTGGAACCACTATTCCTTCAAACATACCCATTTTTGCTTTCCGAGATAATGTTCTCGACTTCCACACATTCTTCAAGGCCCCCAGAATTTTCGCCCCCTCCCCCACCCTATGATCCACTTCCGCTTCCATGGTTCCATCCGCTGCCAGATCCACTCCCAGATATCTAAAACACTTCACTTCCTCCAGTTTTTCTCCATTCAAACTCACCTCCCAATTGACTTGACCCTCAACCCTACTGTACCTAATAACCTTGCTCTTATTCACATTTACTCTTAACTTTCTTCTTCCACACACTTTACCAAACTCAGTCACCAGCATCTGCAGTTTCTCACATGAGTCAGCCACCAGCGCTGTATCATCAGCGAACAACAACTGACTCACTTCCCAAGCTCTCTCATCCCCAACAGACTTCATACTTGCCCCTCTTTCCAAAACTCTTGCATTTACCTCCCTAACAACCCCATCCATAAATATATATATATAAAGTGCGTAATACAAGGGAACAAATGGGAACTTCAGTGAACGGAGCTAAGGAGGAGGTGATAACAAGTGGTGGTGATGTGAGAAGGAGATGGAGTGAGTATTTTGAAGGTTTGTTGAATGTGTTTGATGATTGAGTGGCAGATATAGGGTGTTTTGGTCGAGGTGGTGTGCAAAGTGAAGGGGTTAGGGAATATGATTTGGTAAACAGAGAAGAGGTAGTAAAAGCTTTGAGGAAGATGAAAGCCGGCAAGGCAGCGGGTTTGGATGGTATTGCAGTGGAATTTATTAAAAAAGGGGGTGAGTGTACTGTTGACTTGTTGGTAAGGTTATTTAATGCATGTATGACTCATGGTGAGGTGCCTGAGGATTGGCGGAATGCTTGCATAGTGCCATTGTACAAAGGCAAAGGGGATAAAAGTGAGTGCTCAAATTATAGAGGTATAAGTTTGTTGAGTATTTCTTGGAAATTATATGGGAGGGTATTGATTGAGAGGGTGAAGGCATGTACAGAGCATCAGACCGGGGAAGAGCAGTGTCGTATCAGAAGTGGTAGAGGATGTGTGAATCAGGTGTTTGCTTTGAAGAATGTATGTAAGAAATATTTAGAAAAGCAAATGGATTTATATGTAGCATTTATGGATCTGGAGAAGGTATATGATAGATTTGATAGAGATGCTCTGTGGAAGGAATTAAGAATGTATGGTGTGGGAGGCAAGTTGTTAGAAGCAGTGAAAAGTTTTTATCGAAGATGTATGATTGTAGGAAGAGAGGAGAGTGATTGGTTCTCAGTGAATGTAGGTTTGCGGCAGGGTGTGCGATGGCTCCATTGTTGTTTAGTTTGTTTATGGATGGGGTTGTTAGGGAAGTGAATGCAAGACTTTTGGAAAGAGGGGCAAGTATGCAGTCTGTTGTGGATGAGAGAGCTTGGGAAGTGAGTCAGTTGTTGTTCGCTGATGATACAGCGCTGGTGGCTGATTCGTGTGAGAAACTGCAGAAGCTGGTGACTGAGTTTGGTAAAGTGTGTGAAAGAAGAAAGCTGAGAGTAAATGTCAATAAGAGCAAGGTTATTAGGTACTGTAGGGTTGAGGGACAAGTCAACTGGGAGGTGAGTTTGAATGGAGAAAAACTGGAGGAATTGAAGTGTTTTAGATATCTGGGAGTGGATTAGGCAGTGGATGGAACCGTGGAAGTTGAAATGAATCATAGGGTGGGAGAGGTGGCAAAAGTTCTGGGAGCGTTGAAGAATGTGTGGAAGACGAGAACATTATTTCGGAAAGCAAAAATGGGTATGTTTGTAGGAATAGTGGTTCCAACAATGTTGCGAGGCGTGGGCTATGGATAGAGTTGTGCGGAGGAGGGTGGATGTGCTGGTAATGAGATGTTTGAGGACAATATGTGGTGTGAGGTGGTTTGATCGAGTAAGTAATAATGGGGTAAGAGAGATGTATGGTAATAAAAAGAGTGTGGTTGAAAGAGCAGAAGAGGGTGTTTTGAAATGGTTTGGTCACATGAAGAGAATGAGTGAGAAAAGATTGACAAAGAGGATATATGTGTCAGAGGTGGAGGGAACGAGGAGAAGTGGGAGACCAAACTGGAGGTGGAAAGATGGAGTGAAAAAGATTTTGAGTGATCGGGGCCTGTACATGCAGGAGTGTGAAAGGCGTGCAAGAAATAGAGTGAATTGGAACGATGTGGTATACCGGGGTCGACGTGCTGTCAGTGGATTGAACCAGGGCATGTGAAGCGTCTGGGGTAAACCATGGAAACTGTGGGGCCTTGATGTGGAAAGGGAGCTGTGGTTTCGGTACATTATTACATGACAGCTAGAGACTGAGTGTGAACGAATGGGGCCTTTGTTGTCTTTTCCTAGCGCTACCTCGCGCACATGAGGGGAGGAGGGGGTTGTTATTTCATGTGTGGCGGGGTGGCGATGAGAATGAATAAAGGCAGACTATGAATAATGTACATGAGTATATATATGTATATGTCTGTGTGTGTATATATATGTATACGTTGAGATGTATAGGTATGTATATTTGCATGTGTGGACGTGTATATATATACATGTATATGTGGGTGGATTGGGCCATTGTTTCGTCTGTTTCCTTGCGCTACATCGCTAACGCGGGAAACAGCGACAAAGTAAGATAAATATATATATATATATATATATATATATATATATATATATATATATATATATATATATATATATACACACACAATTTATCTATATCATACCTAGTTGCTGTCCCCCGCGTTAACGAGGTTGCGCAAGGAAACAGACGAAAGAATGGTCCAACCCACCCACACACACATATACATACCTATACATTTCAACGTATACATACATATACATACACAACCATATACATGTATACACATGTACATACTCATACTTGCTGCCGTCATCCATTATCGTCGCCACCCCGCCACACATTAAACAGCACCCCCCCCCCACCCCCCACGTGCGCGCGAGGTAACGCTAGCAAAAGACAACAAAGGCCACATTCGTTCACACTCACTATCTAACTGTCATGTGTAATGCACCGAAACCACAGCTCCCTTTCCACATCCAGGCCCCACAGAACTTCCCATGGTTTACCCCAGACGCTTCACATGCCCTGGTTCAATCCATTGACAGCACGTCGACCCCGGTATACCACATCGTTCCAATTCACTCTATTCCTTGCACGCCTTTCACCCTCCTGCATGTTCAGGCCCCGATCACTCAAAATCTTTTTCACTCCATCTTTCCACCTCCAATTTAGTCTCCCACTTCTACTCGTTCCCTCCACCTCTGACACTTATATCCCCTTTGTCAATCTTTCCTCACTCATTCTCTCCATGTGACCAAACCATTTCAAAACACCCTCTCCACACTCTTTTTATTACCACACATCTCTCTTACCCTTTCATTACTTACTCGATCAAACCACCTCACACCACATATTGTTCTCAGACATTTCATTTCCAACACATCCACCCTCCTCCGCACAACCCTATCTATAGCCCATGCCACGAAACCATATATATATATCGCCATAGGTGTTTTGGTGTCGGAAAAATCGTGCGTTATTAAGACTTTTTCTTTATAATACCAGCCCTGCCACATATTAAGACAATATGTACATAGACTATATATGACACCTGTAAATATCTGAACAACAAACACGTTTTAAATAACAAGTTTTATGGGGGGTTACGTCTCATTTGTCTACAGCAATGCACTTGCCTCTCCCGTCATATTGTGGTCGTACTTTCCTATTTGCATCTCTTGTCCAAGACCTCTCTCTCTCTCTCTCTCTCTCTCTCTCTCTCTCTCTCTCTCTCTCTCTCTCTCTCTCTCTCTCTCTCTCTCTCTCTCTCTCTCTCTCTCCCCTAGCTCAGCTACATCCATGGGACACACACCACAGGAACACACACACACACACACACACACACACACACACACACACACACACACGCGCGCCTCATGTACTCCCTCATTCTGACACAAGACCTGTTCACCTGCGGAGCCTTGCTACCTGCACCAGCACCTCGCCCATCACGACCACATACGTCTTAATACACAGTCCACGTCTTCTTCCTATAAGCTATGTCATGAGGAGGATTTCACACTCTATTATCATTAGTAGTAGTAGTAGTAGTAGTAGTAGTAGTAGTAGTAGAACAACCCTAGGATCCCAACTCTAGGTGTTCTTGCATCTTCCAGTCTGCGCTACAATCAGTAGCAGTAAAAGGGATGGACTCCTTTTGGGGTAAGAAAGTTCGACGACGAGACTGTGCCGGTAGGAACACCTCGTCCAAAGTGACTCCTTTTTGACTCGCATTTTCAGCAACAATGACCCTCATGATGCACGCCTGGCCTCTCATGACAGTCAAGTGATCCATGCATCAGCCAGTCTGGTCATCACACCTCACTCCTCCTCAGTGCTACTAAGGTTCTCGTGTCTGTTCTTCAAGACATTGGCTTTCACACATAACTGTAGACTGCTTCCATGGAGTCTTGTGCCTCACCTCCCCATACATATGTCGTGCATGCCAGCCCTCATGTATGTCATGCACTGCCTCACGCCAGCCCTCACGCATGTCATGCGCCACCTCACGCCAGCTCTCACGTATGTCATTCGCCACCTCACGCCAGCTCTCACGCATGCCATCTGCTCCCGTCCCTCATCTTCCCCTTAACTCATTTCGTCCTGAGTAGACCCCTCGACCTCCAAGTCCTTCTTGACCATTCACCCTACACCCAGTCTACACCCTACTACACCTGTCACCCAGTCTACACCCTATTACACCTGTCACCCAGTCTACACCTTACTACACATGTCACTCAATCTACACCTTACTACACCTGTCATCCTGTCTATCCCCTGCTACACCTGTCATCCAGTCTACACCCTGCTACACCTACCACACAGTCTACACCCTAATACACCTGTCACCCAGTCAACACCTTACTACACCACCACCCAGTGTACACCCTGCTACACCTACCACCCGGTCTACACTCTACTACATCTGCCACCCAGTCAGCACCCTATTACACCTACCACCCAGTCTACACCCTACGACACCTGTCACCCAGTCTACACTCTACTACCATCAGGCCTACTCCCTACCACACCTTACACATAGTCTTCACCCTACTACACCTACCAACCATTTTACACGCTGCTACACCTACCACTCATCCTACACCCTACTACACCCACTACTCAGGTATTCCCTACTATGCCCTCCACCCAGTCTACGCCCTACTACACCTACCACCCAATCTACACTCAAATCACATACCACCCAGTCTGCATCCTACTACACCTACCATCCAGTTTAAACCCTAATCACCTACCACCTATCCTACTCCCTACTACACCTACCATACAGCTTACACCCTACTACACCCACCACCCAGTCTACACCCCACTACACCAACCACCCAGTTCACATCCTACTTCACCCACCAACTAGTCCACACCCTAATCACCAACCACCAAGTTTACTCCCTACTACACCTACCACCCAGTCTACACCCAGCTATACCTACCACCCAGTCTACATCCCAGTCACCTACCACCCGGTCTACTCCCTACTATACCTATCACCCATCTACTCTCCACTACACCTATACCACCCACTCTACTCCCCACTACACCTACCACGCAGTCTACATCCTAATCCACCTCCCACCCAGTCTACTCCTTACCATACTCACCACCCAGTTTACACCCAATTACACCTGCCACCCAGTCTACACCCTACTATACCTGCCACCCAGTCTACTCCCCACTACACTTAACACCCAGTCTGCAACCTAATACACCTACCACCCAATATACACCCTACTACACTCACCACCCAGTCTACACCCAACTACACCTACCACCCAGTCTACATCCTACTCTACCTACCACCCAGTCAACTCTCTACCACACCCACTACCCAGTCTACTCCCTACTACACCCATCACCCGGTCTACGCCCTACTGCACCTACCACCTAGTCTACACCCTACTGCACTCACCACCCAGTCTGCATCAAACTACATTTACCACCCACTCTACTCCCTACTACACCTACCACCCAGTCTAACCCCTACCACGGCTATCACCTAGTCTACACCCTACTACATTCACCACCCAGTTTACACGCAACTACACCCACCATACAGTCTAAAACCTAATACACTAGCCACCCAGTTTACACCCTATTACACCTACCACCCAGTCTACATCCCACTACACCCAACACCCAGTCTACACCCTACTAGACTTACCACTCAGTCAACTCTCTATTACACCTACCAGCCAGTCTACACCTTACTACACCTACCACCCTGTCTACAGCCTAATAAATCTACCACCCAGTTTACACCCTACTACTCAAACAACCCAGTCTGGATCCTCCTATACCTACCACCCAGTCTACACCCTACTACAAATGCAACTTAGTCTACTCCCTACTGCACCTACCACCCTGTCTACACCCTAATAAACCCACCAACTAGTCTACATCCTGCTACACCTACCACCCAGAACACACCCTACTGCACATACCACCCAGTCTGCACCTTAGTACACTCACCACCTAGTCTACACACGACTACACCGATCACCCAGTGTACTCCCTACTAAACATATCTTCCAGTCTACACCCTACAACACCTAACACCTTGTCTAAAACCCTAATACACCTACCTCTAAGTTTACACCCTACTACACAATCAATCCAGTCTAGACCCTACTATACTTAACTTCCCAGTCTACTGCCTACCACACCCACCACCCAGTCTACTCCCTACTACATCCACCACCCAGATTACTCCCTACTACACATACTACTCAGATTACTCCCATATGCACCCTGCACCCAGTCTGCTCACTACTACACCTATTACCCATTCTACTACCTACTACACCTACTATATAATCTACTCTTTACTGCACCTACCATCCAGTCTACTCCCCACTACACCTACCATCTAGTCTACTCCCTACTACACCCACTAGCTAGTCTACTCCCCACTACACCTACCATCTAGTCTGTTCCCTGCTACACCTACCACACAGTCTTCTTCCTATTATACCCTGATAAACCTACTTCCCAGTCTACTCCCAACTACATCCGCCACTTAGTCTACATTTTCCTACACCTACCATCCATTCTACTCCCTACTACACATACCATCCAGTCTTCTCCTTAATACACACACTACCCATTCTACTCCCTGCTGCGCCCACTACCCAGTCTACTCCCAACTACACATAACATTCAGTCTGTTCCCTACTACTCCCACCAGCCAGTCTACTCCCTAATACGCCTATCACCCATTCTACTCCCTACTATACCCACCTCCCAGTCTACCCCCTACTACTCCCACCACCTAGTCTACTCACTAGTACACCTACCACCTAGTCTACATCCTACTAGTCCAACCATCCAGTCTACTTCCTACTACACCTACCACCCACTATACTCTTTACTACATCAACCACCCACTCTACTCCCTACTACACTTACTACCCACTCTACTCTCTACTACACCCACCACCCAATCTACTCCCTACTACATCCACCACCCTTTCTAATCCCTACTACAACCAATTCCCAGTCAACTACCTGCTACACCCACCACCCAGTCTACTCCTTACTACACCTGCAATCCAGTCTATTGCCTGCTACACCTACCACACAGTCTACTTCCTAATACACCCGACCACCCATTCTACTCATAAATACACCTACTTCCCAGCCTACTCCTAACTACATCCACCACCTAGTTTACTCTCTGCTACACCTACCACCCAGTCTAATCCCTACTACACCTTCCATCCATTATATTTCCTACAACACTTACTACACAGTATACTCCCTAATACACCCACCAGCCATTCTACTCCCTAATACACTTACTTCCCAATCTACGTCCTACTACACCAACCATCTAGTCTACTCGCTGCTACACATACCACCAGTCTATACCCTACTACACCTACCACTCAGTTTACTCCCGTACCACACATACCAGTACCACCTATTCTACTTCCTACTACCCATCTCTCCCTGTCTACTCTCTACCACACCCACCACACCTACCACCCAGTCTATCCCCAACTACACCTACCACTCAGTGTACTCCCTGGTACACCTACCACCCATTACACACCCTACTACAACCACCACCCAATCTACTTCCAACTACACATATCACTCAGTCTAATCCTTCCTACACCCACCACACAGTCTGCTCCCTACTACACGCGCCTCCCAGACTACTCCCTACTACACCCACCACCCAGTCTACTCCCTACTACACCTACCACCCAGTTTACTCTCTACTACACCTACCACCCAGTTTACTCCCTTCTACACCTACCATCCAGTCTATTCCTGACTACACCTACCACCCAGTCTATTCCTGACTACACCTACCATCCAGTCTACTCCCTACTACACCTACCACCCAGTTTACTCTCTACTACACCTACCACCCAGTTTACTCCCTACTACACCTACCACCCAGTCTATTCCCGACTACACCTACCACCCAGTTTACTCCCTACTACACCTGCCACCCAGTCTATTCCTGACTACACCTACCACCCAGTCTATTCCCGACTACACCTACCACCCAATTTACTCCCTACTACACCTACCATCCAGTTTACTCCCTACTACACCCACCACCCAGTTTACTCCCTACTACACCCACCATCCAGTTTACTCCCTACTATATCCACCACCCAGTCTACTCAATACTACGCCTACCACCCAGTTTACTCCCTACTACACCTACCACCCAGTTTACTCCCTACTACACCTACCATCCAGTCTCTTCCCGACTACACCTACCATCCAGTCTATTCCCTACTACATCTACCACCCAGTCTACTCCCTACTACACCTACCACACCACTGGAGTGGTTCCCTGGCCCACTGTATGAATAACCTGATCAATATCAAGCAGTTACCGAGCGCATGATGGTCTGCCATTTTCGCCTGGCACCCATACAGCCCCAGGATGGATGCTGTGAGGGCGGCCACCACGCCCACGCCGGCCAGGGGGTGGGCGGCCTGATGGAGCGAGACCCTGGACTGCCCACGGCAGGAGTAGGATCAGCAGCAGGGTCACACCTGTGGGAGGGGAGAGACGGGGATGAGAACCTCCTCTTTACCTGGTGGGGGAGTGAGGCGCTTGACGGGGTCGCTGCTGTCTGACAGATAGGCAGCTCCTCCACTGTGTTCTCCTGTTATACTAGCTTCCCACTCTCCCTCTGTGTTCTCCTGTTATACTAGCTTCCCACTCTCCACCTGTGTTCTCCTGTTATACTAGCTTCCCACTCTCCCTCTGTGTTCTCCTGTTATACTAGCTTCCCACTCTCCACCTGTGTTCTCCTGTTATACTAGCTTCCCACTCTCCCTCTGTGTTCTCCTGTTATACTAGCTTCCCACTCTCCCTCTGTGTTCTCCTGTTATACTAGCTTCCCACTCTCCACCTGTGTTCTCCTGTTATACTAGCTTCCCACTCTCCCTCTGTGTTCTCCTGTTATACTAGCTTCCACTCTCCCTCTGTGTTCTCCTGTTATACTAGCTTCCCACTCTCCTCTGTGTTCTCCTGTTATACCAGCTTCCCACTCTCCACTCTGTGTTCCTCCTGTTATACTAGCTTCCCACTCTCCACTCTGTGTTCTCCTGGTTATACTAGCTTCCCACTCTCCCTCTGTGTTCTCCTGTTATACTAGCTTCCCACTCTCCACCTGTGTTCTCCTGTTATACTAGCTTCCCACTCTCCCTCTGTGTTCTCCTGTTATACTAGCTTCCCACTCTCCCTCTGTGTTCTCCTGTATACTAGCTTCCCACTCTCCCTCTGTGTTCTCCTGTTATACTAGCTTCCCACTCTCCCTCTGTGTTCTCCTGTTATACTAGCTTCCCACTCTCCACTCTGTGTTCTCCTGTTATACTAGCTTCCCACTCTCCACCTGTGTTCTCCTGTTACTAACTAGCTTCCCACTACTCTCCCTTGTGTTCTCCTGTTATACTAGCTTCCCACTCTCCCTCTGTGTTCTCCTGTTATACTAGCTTCCCACTCTCCCTCTGTGTTCTCCTGTTATACTAGCTTCCCACTCTCCACCTGTGTTCTCCTGTTATACTAGCTTCCCACTCTCCCTCTGTGTTCTCCTGTTATACTAGCTTCCCACTCTCCCTCTGTGTTCTCCTGTTATACTAGCTTCCCACTCTCCCTCTGTGTTCTCCTGTTATACTAGCTTCCCACTCTCCCTCTGTGTTCTCCTGTTATACTAGCTTCCCACTCTCCCTCTGTGTTCTCCTGTTATACTAGCTTCCCACTCTCCCTCTGTGTTCTCCTGTTATACTACCTTACCACTCTCCCTCGTGTTCTCCTGTTATACTAGCTTCCCACTCTACCTCTGTGTTCTCCTGTTATTCTAACTTCCCACTCTCCCTCTGTGTTCTCCTGTTATACTAGCTTCCCACTCTCCCTCTGTGTTCTCCTGTTATACTAGCTTCCCACTCTCCACCTGTGTTCTCCTGTTATACTAGCTTCCCACTCTCCCTCTGTGTTCTCCTGTTATACTAGCTTCCCACTCTCCCTCTGTGTTCTCCTGTTATACTAGCTTCCCACTCTCCCTCTGTGTTCTCCTGTTATACTAGCTTCCCACTCTCCCTCTGTGTTCTCCTGTTATACTAGCTTCCCACTCTCCCTCTGTGTTCTCCTGTTATACTAGCTTCCCACTCTCCCTCTGTGTTCTCCTGTTATACTAGCTTCCCACTCTCCCTCTGTGTTCTCCTGTTATACTAGCTTCCCACTCTCCCTCTGTGTTCTCCTGTTATACTAGCTTCCCACTCTCCCTCTGTGTTCTCCTGTTATACTAGCTTCCCACTCTCCCTCTGTGTTCTCCTGTTATACTAGCTTCCCACTCTCCCTCTGTGTTCTCCTGTTATACTAGCTTCCCACTCTCCCTCTGTGTTCTCCTGTTATACTAGCTTCCCACTCTCCCTCTGTGTTCTCCTGTTATACTACCTTCCCACCCTCCAGCTGTGTTCTCCTGTTATACTAGCTTCCCACTCTCCCTCTGTGTTCTCCTGTTATACTAGCTTCCCACTCTCCACCTGTGTTCTCCTGTTATACTAGCTTCCCACTCTCCCTCTGTGTTTCCCTGTTATACTAGCTTCCCACTCTCCCTCTGTGTTCCCCTGTTATACTAGCTTCCCACTCTCCCTCTCTGTTCTCCTGTTATACTAGCTTCCCACTCTCCCTCTGTGTTCTCCTGTTATACTAGCTTCCCACTCTCCACCTGTGTTCTCCTGTTATACTACCTTCCCACTCTCCCTCTGTGTTCTCCTGTTATACTAGCATCCCACTCTCCCTCTGTGTTCTCCTTTTATACTAGCTTCCCTCTCTCCCTCTGTGTTCTCCTGTTATACTAGCTTCCCACTCTCCACCTGTGTTCTCCTGTTATACTACCTTCCCACTCTCCACCTGTGTTCTCCTGTTATACTACCTTCACACTCTCCCTCTGTGTTCTCCTGTTATACTACCTTTCCACTCTCCCTCTGTGTTCTCCTGTTATACTAGCTTCCCACTCTCCATCTGTATTCTCCTGTTATACTACCTTCCCACTCTCCCTCTGTGTTCTCCTGTTATACTAACTTCCCACTCTCCCTCTGTGTTATCCTGTTATACTAGCTTCCCACTCTCCATCTGTGTTCTCCTGTTATACTAGCTTCCCACTCTCCCTCTGTGTTCTCCTGTTATACTAGCTTCCCACTCTCCACCTGTGTTCTCTTGTTATACTAGCTTCCCACTCTCCCTCTGTGTTCTCCTGTTATACTAGCTTCCCACTCTCCCTCTGTGTTCTCCTGTTATACTAGCTTCCCACTCTCCCTCTGTGTTCTCCTGTTATACTAGCTTCCCACTCTCCCTCTGTGTTCTGTTATACTAGCTTCCCACTCTCCCTCTGTGTTCTGTTATACTAGCTTCCCACTCTCCCTCTGTGTTCTCCTGTTATACTAGCTTTCCACTCTCCCTCTGTGTTCTCCTGTTATACTAGCTTCCCACTCTCCCTCTGTGTTCTCCTGTTATACTAGCTTCCCACTCTCCCTCTGTGTTCTCCTGTTATACTAGCTTCCCACTCTCCCTCTGTGTTCTCCTGTTATACTAGCTTCCCACTCTCCCTCTGTGTTCTCCTGTTATACTAGCTTCCCACTCTCCCTCTGTGTTCTCCTGTTATACTAGCTTCCCACTCTCCCTCTGTGTTCTCCTGTTATACTAGCTTCCCACTCTCCCTCTGTGTTCTCCTGTTATACTAGCTTCCCACTCTCCCTCTGTGTTCTCCTGTTATACTAGCTTCCCACTCTCCCTCTGTGTTCTCCTGTTATACTAGCTTCCCACTCTCCCTCTGTGTTCTCCTGTTATACTAGCTTCCCACTCTCCCTCTGTGTTCTCCTGTTATACTAGCTTCCCACTCTCCCTCTGTGTTCTGTTATACTAGCTTCCCACTCTCCCTCTGTGTTCCTCTGTTACACTAGCCGTTATCCTAGCTTATATTGTGTTCTCCAGTTATAATAGGTTCCAACTTTTATATTGTGTTCCCCTATTATAATAGGATCCAACTTTTATATTGTGTTCCCAATAATTTAATAGGTTCCAACTTTTATATTGTGTTCCCCTATTATAATAGGATCCAACTTTTATATTGTGTTCCCAATATTATAATAGGATCCAACTTTCATATTGTGTTCCCAATATTATAATAGGATCCAACTTTTATATTGTGTTCCCAATATTATAATAGGATCCAACTTTTATATTGTGTTCCCCTATCATAATATGTTCCAACTTTTATATTGTGTTCCCCTATTATAATAGGATCCAACTTTTATATTGTGTTCCCAATATTATAATAGGATCCAACTTTTAAACTATGTTCCCCTATTTTAACATTATAGGTTCCAGCTTTTATACTGTGTTCCCATTATTACACTTCGATCCTAATGTTCATATGTTTAATGTGTGTCGTTCCCCTTATAATCCTAGGTTCCCGCCATGGTGCCCCTGGTGAAGGCTGGTCCCACACTGAGGGAGACCAACACAGGCGACACACCACAGCCTCAAGCCACGACACGACTGAACACTTGACCCAACGTTAACACGGCTGGATCCAAACCTACCGATGAGGCTGGAGCGATAGGTGGGTGGCTGTGGGCGGCGCTGGTGCCACCCACTCGAACAGAGCGGAGGGTGGAGGGCCAAGGGCGGGACGGCAGCCGCCCGCCGCTGCCGCAGACAGGCGGTGTAGAGACGAAGGGCCACGCGGTGGGACAGGCCCATCCCCAGCCGGCAGCCACACTACCCTCCCTCCTACACCACCATCACACACCCGACACTGGCTCTGCCTGTAAGAAATACACAGGTGGGTCAGCCTCATCCTGGGGGAACCCTACACTTCAGGTAAGGTCATGTGATACTTGGACATGACTTGATATGTTATTTCGTGCATGACAGTGATGAGATTTCCAGGTAATGTTATTGCTACACTGAAAAATGTCTGTTGTACACTGTGTGTCCAGGGGGTAAGTTTCACTGCTCACAGGAAACACGTGAAGGTAATGATAAAGTTTAGCTCTAGATGCAGTGTCACACTACACTCATCAGTGTCACACTACACCCATCAGTATCACACTACACCCATCAGTAGTCACACTACACCCATCAGTGTCACACTACACCCATCAGTGTCACACTACACCCATCAGTGTCACACTACACCCATCAGTGTCACACTACACCCATCAGTGTCACGCGACACCCATCAGTGTCACACAACACCCATCAGTATCACACTACACCCATCAGTGTCACACTACACTCTTAGTGTCACACTACACCCATCAGTATCACACTACACTCATCAGTGTCACCTACACTCATCAGTGTCACACTACACCCATCAGTGTCACACTACAACCATCAGTGTCACACTACACCCATCAGTGTCACACTACAACCATCAGTGTCACACTACAACCATCAGTATCACACTACACTCATCAGTGTCACCTACACTCATCAGTATCACACTACACTCATCAGTGTCACACTACACTCATCAGTGTCACACTACACCCATCAGTGTCACACTACAACCATCAGTGTCACACTACAACCATCAGTGTAACACTACATCCATCAATGTAACACTACACTACACCCGTCAGTGTAACACTACACTCATCAGTGTAACACTACACTACACTTATCAGTATAACACTACACTCTACTCATCAGTGTAACACCACAGTACGCTCATCAGTATAACACTATAGTCATCAGTGTAACACTACGCTACACTCATCAGTGTAGCACTACAGTACACTCATCAATATAACATACACTCATCAGTGCAACACCACATTACACTCATCTGTATGACTACACTCATCAGTGTAGCACTACAGTACACTCATTAATATATCATACACTCATCAGTGTAACACCACAGTACGCTCATCAGTATAACACTACACTCATCAGTGTCACACTACACTCATCAGTGTCACACTACAACCATCAGTGTCACACTACAACCATCAGTGTCTCACTACAACCATCAGTGTAACACTACATCCATCAATGTAACATTACACTACATCCATCAGTGTAACACTACACTCATCAGTGTAATACTACACTCATCAGTATAACACTACACTATACTCATCAGTGTAACACTACGCTACACTCATCAGTGTAGCACTACAGTACACTCATCAATATAGCATACACTCATCAGTGTAACACCACATTACACTCATCAGTATGACTACACTCATCAGTGTAGCACTACAGTACTCTCATCAATATATCATACACTCATCAGTGTAACACCACAGTACGCTCATCAGTATAACACTACATTCATCAGTATAACACTACACTACACTCATCAGTGTAACATTACAATACCCTTATCAGTATAACACTACACTCATCAGTGTAACACTACACTACACTCATCAGTATAACACTACACCCATCAGTGTAACGCTAAACTACACTCACCAGTATAACACTACACTCTTCAGTATAACACTACACTACATTCATCAGTGTAACACTACACTACACTCATCAGGAATACACTACACTCATCAGTATGACACTACACTCATCAGTGTATCAGTGCACTACACTCATCAGTATAACACTACACTCATCAATGTAAAACTGCATTCATCAGTTTAACACCACGCTGCACTCATCAGTATAACACTACATTCATCAGTATAACACTACACTCATCAATGTAACACCACACTACACTCATCAGTATAACACTACTCTCATCAGTGCAAAACTGCATTCATCAGTGTAACACTACACTACACTCATCAGTATAACACTACATTCATCAGTATAACACTACACTCATCAATGTAACACCACACTACACTCATCAGTATAACACTACTCTCATCAGTATCACACTACATTCATCAGTGTAACACTACACTACACTCATCAGCATAACACTACACTCATCAGTGTAAAACTGCACTCATCACTTTAAAACCAAGCTACACTCATCAGTATAACACTACATTCATCAGCATAGCACTACACTTATCAGTGTAACACCACACCTACACTCATCAGTATAACACTACATTCATCAGTGTAACACTACACTCATCAGTGTAACACCACACTACACTCATCAGTATAACACTACACTCATCAGAGTAACACTACACTACAGTCATCAGTGTAACACTACACTACACTAAACAGTATAACACTACACTCATCTATGGAACATTACACTACACTCTTCAGTATAACGCTACACTCGTCAGTGTAATACTACACTCGTCAGTGTAACACTACGCTACACTCATCAGTGTAACACTACACTCGTCAATGTAACACTACACTACACGTCACTTTACTACTCTCTTCTCCCATGCACACGCTTGATTTTCTGTATGTTGTCTGCGTCAACCATGTCTTCAGTCAACCTGTTCCAATCATCCACCACCACTCCTATATTGTACAAGTACTTGTTTACATCTTTATTGTATCTAATTCCATTACTGAATTTCATGTTATGACTTCTGGTTGTTCTATCCGTACATCTGTCGAAGCGCTGTTCATTGTCCACATCGTCAGTCTTTTAAAAACTATAAGGTTGTAATCAGTTCACCCTTCGGTCTTTTCTTTTCTTCTCCGGTGGGTAAATTTAAAGTCTCCAGCTTTTTCTTGTTCCTTACCTCTCTTAATTCTGATATCATCTTTGTTGCCCTCCTCTGGACCTTCTCTGTGAGCTCTTCGTGCTTCGTTAGGTGCGGTGACTAAACCTGAGAAGCATATTTTTGTTTTGATCATAATTAGGATATAAGCAATTGCTAAATACTTTATCTATATACTTGAAAGCTGTCATGATATTTGCCTGAAGACGTTTTGTCTCCTTAACTGTTCCCCTAAAATGGGACGCCGGCAACAGGTTAGGGACGATGTAGACTACCAAGTCCTTCTCACACACAGAATCCTGCCATTCATTTCCTGTCCTCACTATAATGAGGCAGTCTTTAACTCTGCCCCAGCTTCATTCCTTTATATTTACTCAGGTTGAATTTTAACAACCATGTTTCAGACCAACTCTGTAGTCTAGATAGGGCCCTTGTAAGCTGTTACAATCCCCCTTCGCTTTTCACCAATGACCTTCACATCATCTGCAGACATATTCAGGTAGGATTCCACACCCTCGAGGTAACTCGTTAATATAGATCAAAAAGTGTTAAGGTCACAGAACCGAACCCTGTGGTACACCGCTCGTCACCTCAAATCACTTGGGAAAGGCTCCTCTCACATGCGTCCTTTGTTCCCTCCCAACGAGATGATCTCTTCATCGTAGGAGTCTTCCACCACCCCTTATATAGCCTCCCATGGCACACATTGTCAAATGCTCTGTGGTAGTCCAGATAAAGAGTCCGCCCAGCCTTCCCTTTTGTCCAGGACAGCTCACTCTCTCGTTCAATTCTAAGAGGTTAGGTAGGCATGACATCGTTTGCCCGAAAACCATTCTGTCTCAAGAAATTTCTTCTGTGTGTGTGTGTGTGTGTGTGTGTGTGTGTGTGTGTGTGTGTGTGTGTGTGTGTGTGTGTGTGTGTGTGTGTGTGTGTGTGTGTGTTTTCCCGGACTTCTCATGCAAATGATGACAGCGCGAGCGAGAAGTCACCTCTGATGAGACTGTATCATCCTTCGTGGCTGTGTACTCCCTCCTAAGATCCCTAAGCTCAGTGAATTCATCATAAACCAAATGTATCTTCTCCAACACAATCAGCGACGCAGCCAGCCAAGCAGACTCCCTACCCAACACCTCCAGCAGCCGACCTCCTCAAGTATTTGATACCTTTTGTGATCCAACACTGCCACATACGGACCGTCTGAGCGTATGAACCCTGTAGAGGCCAAGGCATTAGAGGGAAGGTTGGAGGAAGACCCACTGGGAATTGACAAGACTCTACATGATGTAGGTGACAAACCAGAGCTTTTTGTATTCCCTCCTGACAAGATTGCAAGATGTGAATGTCACCCCTGACAGCAAGGTTGCCACTACATCTAGTCAAAGAGTCGTCATGAGGGAAACCACCCACTGCATGCCAGCATGTGACCATGAGGAAGTGCACATGAGAATGTTACTTCATTTGCAGGAGGCTTCATAGAAAGTCTCTGTCGTATGACAGATTGACGCCGCTGATGCTGACGCGATTGTCATCCTGACACGGAAGCTTCACCATCTCCGCCCCAAATGGCCAACAGCAGATATATGGATGTCCCGCGACACAGGGGAGTGGTAAAGCCATCCACACTCTCACAGTCCGTAATACTGTCAGCTTTCTATGGAAAGGAGAAGTCAGAAAGGGAGGCTTGGAAGTCACAGAGGCGCTTACCTCCATGACAGAGAAACTATCAACTTTATTGGATGTTGATGCCTGGCACTTCACGACACTGACAGCCGCTGAACGCTGCCAGTGAGGCGGGAAGAGAGATCACCTGGACCCACCTGTGACCTGGCTACCAACAACAAACGTAGTCTCCAGAAGGACGAGGTTGAACAATGGTTAAGGACTGTCAGTAGTCAGTCTTGCTGTACTGTATGATCCACACTACTAGTTGTCCCCAAAACCCTTCAGGATTCAGTTAACTGCGGCTGTAAGAGCACTAAGGGCTGCCATATGTAACGTGTGTCTGCAAGACGACTCACTGGAGATCCCACTAACCTTTGCATATGCATCTGTGACAGATGGACATAAATATAGCAGAACATTATATACACCATCTTATGCATTTTAGGTTTTCCCTGCCACATTGCATACACGAGTTGGCAGGTAGCATATAACCAGTGATGCGTGAATTTCCTTGACACTGAAACTGCTTCAAAATTGAACATCTTGGCTACCAATAGAGATACAGAGGCGTGTTATATATGATAATGAAGCTTTTTGTTAACTCTACGATCAGACTTGCCCCTGTTGTGAAATCACATTGCCTTCTACTTAAGAAAAAAAGAAGATACAGATGTACTGAAGATTCATGTCATTTTGGCCTTAATGTACAATCCAAAAAATATGAGTGTCACCTGATGGCTTACTAGAGTTCAACTTAGATGGTGGCTCTTTGCAGGACAAAGGACAGCGACAAAGCAAAATAAATGAATATATATATATATATATATATATATATATATATATATATATATATATTTCATACTATTCGCCATTTCCCGCATTAGCGAGGTATATATATATATATATATATATATATATATATATATTCTATTTATTTTATTTTTTATTTGCTTTGGAAAGGGTCACAATTTTGCGTGTTATCAAGATATTCCTATGAGTCCACGGGGAAAATGAAACACTGATAAGTTCCCAAGTGCACTTTCGTGTAATAATCACATCATGAGGGGAGAGACAAGAGAGAAATATAAGTCAGTTGATATACATGGAAGAGATGAAGCTAGGACGCCATTTGGTAAATATGCGATTGTCCAAGACATACAACGAGCGTTCATAAACTTATCATTTTACAAATTTTATCAACAATAAAGTTATCTAATTTGTATAGACCATCACTAATATATATATATATATATATATATATATATATATGTATATATATATATATATATATATATATATATATATATATATTCTTTTTCAAACTATTCGCCATTTCCCGCGTTAGCAAGGTAGCGTTAAGAACAGAGGACTGGGCCTCTGAGGGAATATCCTCACCTGGCCCCCTTCTCTGTTCCTTCTTTTGGAAAATTAAAAAAAAAAAAAACAAGAGGGGAGGATTTCCAGCCCCCCGCTCCCTCCCCTTTTAGTCGCCTTCTACGACATGCAGGGAATACGTGGGAAGTATTCTTTCTCCCCTATCCCCAGGGATATATATATATATATATATATATATATATATATATATATATATATATATATATATATATATATATATATATATATATATATATATATATATCCCTGGGGATAGGGGATTAAGAATACTTCCCACGTATTCCCTGCGTGTCGTAGAAGGCGACTAAAAGGGGAGGGAGCGGGGGGCTGGAAATCCTCCCCTCTCGTTTTTTTTTTTTTTTTTGATTTTCCAAAAGAAGGAACAGAGGGGGCCAGGTGAGGATATTCCAAAAAAGGCCCAGTCCTCTGTTCTTAACGCTACCTCGCTAACGCGGGAAATGGCGAATAGTTTAAAAAAAAAAAAAAAAAATATATATATATATATATATATATATATATATATATATATATATATATATATATATATATATATATATATATATATAATATATAATATATATATATATATTTTTTTTTTTTTTTTTTTTTTTTTTTTACCTCGTCGCTGTCTCCCGCGGTTGCGAGGTAGCGCAAGGAAACAGACGAAAGAAATGGCCCAACCCCCCCATACACATGTACATACACACGTCCACACACGCAAATATACATACCTACACAGCTTTCCATGGTTTATATATATATATATATATATATATATATATATATATATATATATATATATATATATATATATATATATATATATATATATATATATACATATATATATATATATATATATATATATATATATATATATATATATATATATATATATATATATATATATATATATATATATATATGTTCTTACATATATGTTCACTCTCAATGTTCTTCTTTCACACAATTTTCCAAACTCAGTCACCAACTTCTGCAGTTTCTCACTCGAATCAGCCACTTGTGCTGTATCATCGGCAAACAACGACTGACTCACTTCCCAGGCTCTCTAATCCTTAACAAACCGCATACTTGCCCCTCTCTCCAAAATTCTTGCATTTTCCTCCCTAACCACCTCATTCATAAACAAATTAAACAACCATGAGGACATCAAACACCCCTGCCGCAGAACTACCTTCACTGGGAACCAATGACTCTCCTCTCTTCCTACTCGTACGCATGCCTTACTTCCTTGGTAAAACTTTTCACTGCACCTCACCATGACCTGTACATATACTGAATATCCTTACTAACCAAGCAACAACACAGTCACCCCCCTTTCTTAATAGATTCAACTGTAATTACATCCAAACCCGCCGCCTTGCCGGATTTCATCTCCCGCAAAGCTTTCACTACCTCTTCCCTCTTAACCAAACCATTATCCCTGACCCCCTCACTTCGCACACCACCCCAACCGAAACACCCTACATCTGCCACTCTGTCATCAAACACATTCAACAAACCTTCAAATTACTCGCTCCATCTTCTCACTTCATCACTACCTGTCATCACATCCCACCGTGTCTCCCTCACCAATGTTCCCATTATGTTCTCGTGTCTTACGCACGTTATTTACTTCCTTCCAAAACATCTTTATATTCTCAATAAAGTTTAATGATACTCTCTCACCCTAATTCTCATTTGCCCTCTTTTTCAACCCTTGCATCTTCCTCTTGACCTCTTGCCGCTTTCTTTTATACGCCTCCCAGTTGCACTCCTTCCTTTCTTTTCTCTTTCACCAACAACTTTACTTCTTCATCCTATCACTCTCCCCTTTCCAATCTGCCCCTCCCACCTTTCGCATGCCACATGCATCTTTTGCACATGCCACCACTGCTTCCCTAGATACATCCCATTCCTCACCCACTCCCCTCACGTCATTTGCTCTCACCTTTTGCCATTCTACACTTATTCTCTCCTGGTACTTCCTCACACGTCTCCTTTCCAAGCTCACTTACTCTCACCACTCTCTTCTCCCCAACATTTACTCCTCTTTTTTGAAAACCTTTACAAACCTTCACCTTCACCTAAACAAGATAGCTCACTTACTCTCACCACTCTCTTCACCCCAACATTCTCTCTTCTTTTCTGAAAACCTCTAAAGATCCTCACCTTCACCTCCACAAGATAGTGATAAGACATCCCACCAGCTGCCCCTCTCAGCACATTAACATTTCAAGTCTCTCTTTTACACGCCTATCAATGAAGACATAATCTAATGATACCTTTTGACCATCTCTCCTACTCTCAAACTTATACTTATGCATACCTCTCTTTTTAAACCAAGTATTCCCAATCACCAGTCTTTTTTCAGCACACAAATCCACAAGCTCTTCACCATTTCACTCACAACACTGAATACCCCATGTACACCAATCATACCCTCAAGTGCCAAATTACTCACCTTCGCATTTAAATCACCCATCACTAATACCCGGTCTCGTGCACCAAACCTACTGACACACTCACGCAGCTGCTCCCAAAACACTTGCTTCTCATGATCTTTCTTCTCTTGACCAGGTGCATAAGCATCAATAACCATCCACCTCCGTCCACTTTCAGTTTTATCCACATCAATCTAGAATTTACTTTCTTACACTCTATCACACACTCACACAACTCATGCTTCAGGAGTAGTGCTACTCCTCCCTTAGCTTTTGTCCTCTCACCAACCCCTGACTTTACTCTCAAGACTTTTCCAAACCACTCTTCTTCCTCTTTGACCTTGAGCATCGTTTCACTCAGAGCCAACACATCCAGGTTTCTTTCCTCAAACATAATACCTATCTCTCCTTTCTTCTCATCCATGCACATTCAGACACCCCAATGTGAGCCTTCGAGGAGGGTGAGCACTTTCCGCTTGACTTCTTTTTCCCCTTTTAGAAGTTGAAATACAAGGAGAGGGTTTCTGGTCCTCTGCTCCCGCTCCCTTTAGTCCCCTTCTACGACACGAGGGGAATACGTGGGAAATATTATGGAGAGAATGAGTGAGAAAAGGCTGACAAAGAGGATGTATGTGTCAGAGGTGGAGGGAACGAGGAGAAGTGGGAGACTAAATTGGAGGTGGGAAGATGGAGTGAACAAGATTTTGAGCGATCGGGGCCTGAACATGCAGGAGGGTGAGGAATGGAGTGAATTGGAACGATGTGGTATACCGGGGTCAACGTGCTGTCGATAGACCAAACCAGAGCATGTGAAACGTCTGAGGTAAACCATGGAAAGGTCTGTGGGGCGAGAATGTGGAAAGGGAGCTGTTGTTTCGGTGCATTACATATGACAGCTAGAGACTGAGTATGAACGAATGAGGCCTCTTTTATCTGTTCTCTTGGCGCTACCTTGCTGAAGCGGGGAGCAACGATGCTGTTTCCTGTGGAGCAAGGCGTCGCCGGAATGGATGAAGGAAAGCATGTGTATATATGCATATGTCTTTGTATGCGCATGTATATGTATATTGTGATATGTATATGTATATATGTTGATATGTATATTTATTTATTTCTGCGTGTATGGGCGTTCACATTATACATTTCTGTATATGTGTGGATGGGCCGTTCTTCGTCTGTTTCCTACCGCTACCTTGCCGACGCAGGAAACGGAGATCAAGAATAATGAATTAATAAAGTATATATATATATATATATATATATATATATATATATATATATATATATATATATATATATATATATATATATATATATATTCATTTATTTTATTTTGCTTTGTCGCGTCGCTGTCTCCCGCGTTAGCGAGGTACCGCAAGGAAACAGACGAAAGAATGGCCCAACCCGCCCACATACACATGTATATACATACACGTCCACACACAGCACATATACATACCTATACATCTCAATGTATACATATATATACACACAGACATATACATGTATACCCATGTATATAATTCATACTTGCTGCCTTTATTCATTCCCATCGCCACCCCGCCACACATGGAATGACAACACCTTCCCCCCTCATGTGTGTGAGGTAGCGCTAAGAAAAGACAACAAAGGCCACATTCGTTCACACTCAGTCTCTAGCTGTCATGTAATAATGCACCGAAACCACAGCTCCCTTTCCACATCCAGGCCCCACACAACTTTCCATGGTTTACCCCAGACGCTTCACATGACCTGGTTCAATCCATTAATAGCACGTCGACCCCGGTATACCACATAGTTCCAAGTCACTCCATTCCTTGCACGCCTTTCACCCTCCTGCATGTTCAGGCTCCGATCACTCAAAATCATTTTCCCTCCATCTTTCCACCTCCAATTTGGTCTCCCACTTCTCCTCGTTCCCTCCACCTTTGACACATATATCCTCTTGGTCAATCTTTCCTAACTCATTCTCTCCATGTGACCAAAACATTTCAAAACACCTTCTTCTGCTCTCTCAACCACGCTCTTTTTATTTCCACACATCTCTCTTACCCTATTATTACTCACTCGATCAAACCACCTCACACCACATATTGTCCTCAAACATCTCATTTCCAGTACATCCACCCTCCTGCGCACAACTCTATCCATAGCCCACGCCTCGCAACCATACAACATTGTTGGAACCACTATTCCTTCAAACATACCCATGTTTGCTTTCCGAGATAATGTTCTCGACTTCCACACATTCTTCAAGGCTCCCAGAATTTTCGCCCCCTCCCCCACCATATGATTCACTTCCGCTTCCATGGTTCCATCCGCTGCCAGATCCACTCCCATATATCTGAAACACTTCACGTCCTCCAGTTTTTCTCCATTCAAACTTACCTCCCAATTGATTTGTCCCTCAACCTACTGTACCTAATAACCTTACTCTTATTCACATTTACTCTCAACTTTCTTCTTTCACACACTTTACCAAACTCAGTCACTGGCTTCTGCAGTTTCTCACATGAACCAAAACCAGCGCTGTATCATCAGCGAACAACGCCTGACTCACTTCCCAAGCTCTCTCATCCACAACAGACTGCATACTTGCCCCTCTTTCCAAAACTCTTGCATTCACCTCCCTAACAACCCAATCCATAAACAAATTAAACAACCATGGAGACATCACACACCCCTGCCGCAAACCTACATTCACTGAGAACCAATCACTTTCCTCTCTTCCTACACGTACACACACACACACACACACACACACACACACACACACACACACACACACACACACACACGCACATACACACACAAAAAAAAAAAAATATATATATATATATATATATATATATATATATATATATATATATATATATATATATATATATATATATATATATTAAAGTATTAAGAATATATGGTGTGGGAGGCAAGTTGTTACGAGCAGTGAAAAATTTTTATCGAGGATGAAAGGCATGTG
The DNA here is from genome assembly GCF_036320965.1 of Panulirus ornatus. NCBI lineage: Eukaryota > Metazoa > Arthropoda > Malacostraca > Decapoda > Palinuridae > Panulirus > Panulirus ornatus. The sequence continues at coordinate 42,086,960 of NC_092237.1, forward strand.
TACGTGTAGGAAGAGAGGAAAGTGATTGGTTCTCAGTGAATGTAGGTTTGCGGCAGGGGTGTGTGATGTCTCCATGGTCGTTTAATTTGTTTATGGATGGGGTTGTTAGGGAGGTGAATGCAAGAGTTTTGGAAAGAGGGGCAAGTATGAAGTCTGTTGTGGATGAGAGAGCTTGGGAAGTGAGTCAGTTGCTGTTCACTGATGATACAGCGCTAGTGGCTGATTCATGTGAGAAACTGCAGAAGCTGGTGACTGAGTTTGGTAAAATGTGTGAAAGAAGAAAGTTAAAAGTAAATGTGAATAAGAGCAAGGTTATTAGGTACAGTAGGGTTGAGGGTCAAGTCAATTGGGAGGTAAGTTTGAATGGAGAAAAACTGGAGGAAGTAAAGTGTTTTAGATATCTGGGAGTGGATCTGGCAGCGGATGGAACCATGGAAGCGGAAGTGGATCATAGGGTGGGGGAGGGGGCGAAAATCCTGGGAGCCTTGAAGAATGTGTGGAAGTCGAGAACATTATCTCGGAATGCAAAAATGGGTATGTTTGAAGGAATAGTGGTTCCAACAATGTTGTATGGTTGCGAGGCATGGGCTATGGACAGAGTTGTGCGCAGGAGGGTGGATGTGCTGGAAATGAGATGTTTTAGGACAATGTGTGGTGTGAGGTGGTTTGATCGAGTAAGTAACGTAAGGGTAAGAGAGATGTGTGGAAATAAAAAGAGCGTGGTTGAGAGAGCAGAAGAGGGTGTTTTGAAATGGTTTGGTCACATGGAGAGAATGAGTGAGGAAAGATTGACCAAGAGGATATATGTGTCGGAGGTGGAGGGAACGAGGAGAAGTGGGAGACCAAATTGGAGGTGGAAAGATGGAGTGAAAAAGATTTTGAATGATCGGGGCCTGAACATGCAGGAGGGTGAAAGGCGGGCAAGGAATAGAGTGAATTGGATCGATGTGGTATACCGGGGTTGACGTGCTGTCAGTGGATTGAATCAGGGCATGTGAAGCGTCTGGGGTAAACCATGGAAAGTTCTGTGCGGCCTGGATGTGGAAAGGGAGCTGTGGTTTCGGGCATTTTTGCATGACAGCTAGAGACTGAGTGTGAATGGATGGGGCCTTTGTTGTCTTTTCCTATCGCTACCTCACACACATGAGGGGGGAAGGAGATGGTATTCCATGTGTGGCGAGGTGGCGATGGGAATGAATAAAGGCAGACAGTGTGAATTGTGTGCATGGGTATATATGTATGTGTCTGTGTGTGTATATATATGTGTACATTGAGATGTATAGGTAGGTATAATTGCGTGTGTGGACGTGTATGTATATACATGTGTATGGGGGTGGGTTGGGCCATTTTTTTCGTCTGTTTCCTTGCGCTACCTCGCAAACGCGGGAGACAGCGACAAAGTAAAATAAATAAATAAATAAATAATATATATATATATATATATATATATATATATATATATATATATATATATATATATATATATATATATATATATATATATAGCGCAAGGAAACAGACGAAAGAATGGCCCAACCCACTCACATACACATGTATATACATGCACGTTCACACACGCACATATACTTACCTATACATTTCAACGTATACATATATATATACACACGCAGACATATACATATATACACATGTCCATAATTCATACTTGTTGCCTTTATTCATTCTCGTCGCCACCCCGCCACATATGAAATGACAACCCCCTCCCCCCGCACGCGCACGAGGTAGCGCTAGAAAAAGACAACAAAGGCCACATTCGTTCACACTCAGTCTCTACCTGTTATGTATAATGCACCGAAACCACAGCTCCCTTTCCACATCCACGCCCCGCAAAACTTTCCATGGTTTACCCCAGACGCTTCACATGCCCTGGTTCAATCCACTGACAGCACGTCGACCCCGGTATACCACATCGTTCCAGTTCACTCTATTCCTTGCACACCTTTCACCCTCCTGCATATTCAAGCCCCGATTGCTAAAAATCTTTTTCATTCCATCCTTCCCTCTCCAATTTGGTCCCCCATTTCTCCTCGTTCCCTCCAGCTCTGACACATATATCCTCTTTGTCAATCTTTCCTCACTCATTCTCTCCATGTGACCAAACCATTTCAAAACACCCTCTTCTGCTTTCTCAACCACACTCTTTGTTATTACCACACATCCCTCTTACCCTTTCATTACTTACTCGATCAAACCACCTCACACCACATGTTGTCCTCAAACATCTCATTTCCAACGCATCCACCCTCCGCCGCACAACTCTATCTGTAGCCCACGCCTCGCAACCATATAACATTGTTAGAACCACTATTCCTGTTCTCGCCTTCCACACACTTTTCAACGCTCCCAGAACTTTCGCCCCCTCCCTCACCCTGTGACTCACTTCCGCTTCCATGGTTCCATCCGGTGCCAAATCCACTCCCAGATATCTAAAACGCTTCACTTCCTCCAGCTTTTCTCCATTCAAACTTATCTCCCAGTTGACTTGTCCCTCAACCCTACTGTACCTAATAACCTTGCTCTTATTCACATTTACTCTCAGCTTTCTTCTTTCACACACTTTACCAAACTCAGTCACCAGCTTGTACAGTTTCTCACCCGAATCAGCCATCAGTGCAGTATCATCAGCGAACAACAACTGACTCACTTCCCAAGCCCTTCCATCCACAACAGACTTCATACTTGCACCTCTATCCAAAACTCTTGCATTCACCTCCCTAACAACCCCATCCTCGCAACCATATAACATTGTTTGAACCACTATTCCTTCAAACATACCCATTTTTGCTTTCCGAGATAATGTTCTCGCCTTCCACACATTTTTCAACGCTCCCAGAACTTTCGCCCCCTTCCTCACCCTGTGACTCACTTCCGCTTCCATGGTTCCATCCGCTGCCAAATCCACTCCCAGATATCTAAAACGCTTCACTTCCTCCAGCTTTTCTCCATTCAAACTTATCTCCAAGTTGACTTGTCCCTCAACCCTACTGTACCTAATAACCTTGCTCTTATTCACATTTACTCTCAGCTTTCTTCTTTCACACACTTTACCAAACTCAGTCACCAGCTTGTACAGTTTCTCACCCGAATCAGCCATCAGTGCAGTATCATCAGCGAACAACAACTGACTCACTTCCCAAGCCCTCCCATCCACAACAGACTTCATACTTGCACCTCTATCCAAAACTCTTGCATTCACCTCCCTAACAACCCCATCCATAAATAAATTAAACAACCATGGAGACATCACACACCCCTGCCGCGAACCGACATTCACTGAGAACCAATCTCTTTCCTCTCCTCCTACTCGTACACATACCTTACATCCTCGATAAAAAAAAAAAAATTCACTGCTTCTAGCGACTTGCCTCCCATACCATATATTCTTAATACCTTCCACAGAGCATCTCTAACAACTCTATGATATGCTTTCTCCAGATCCATAAATGCTACATACAAATCCATTTGTTTTTCTAAGTATTTCTCACATACATTCTTTAAAGCAAACACCTAGTCCACTCATCCTCTGCCACTTCTGAAACCACACTGCTCTTCCCCGGTCTGATGCTCTGAACATGCCTTCACCCTCTCAATCAATACCTTCCCATATAATTTCCCAGAAATACTCAACAAACTTATACCTCTGTAATTTGAGCACTCACTCTTATCCCCTTTGCCTTTGTACAATGGCCAATCCTCAGGCACTTCTCCATGAGCCATACATACATTGAAAATCCTTACCAACCAGTCAACAACACAGTCACCCCCTTTTTTAATAAATTCCACTGCAATACCATCCCAACCCGCCGCCATGCCAGCTTTCACCTTCCGCAAAGCTTTCACTACCTCTTCTCTGTTTACCAAATCATTCTCCCTAACTCTCTCACTTCGCACACCACCTCGACCAAAACACCCTATATCTGCCACTCTATCATCCAACACATTCAACAAACCTAAAAAATACTCACTCCATCTCCTTCTCACATCACCACTACTTGTTTTTTCCTCCACATTAGCCCCCTTCACCGATGTTCCTATTTGTTCTCTTCTCTTACGCACTTTATTTACCTCCTTCCAAAACATCATTTTGTTCCTCCCGAAAATATAATGATATTCTCTCACCCCAGCTCTCAATTGCCCTCTTTTTCACCTCTTGCACCTTTTTCTTGACCTTCTGCCTCTTTCTTTTATACATTTCCAATTCATTTGCACTATTTCCCTGCAAAAATCGTCCAAATGCCTTTCTCTTCTCTTTCACTAATAATGTTACTTATTCATTCTACAACTCACTAACCTTTCTAATCTGCCCACCTTCCACGCTTATCATACCACAAGCATCCTTTGCTCAGGCCATCACTGCTTCCCTAAATACATCCCATTCCTCCCCCCCCCCCCTCTCCTCATAAGTCCTTTGCTCTCACCTTTTTCTATTCTGCACTCAGTCTCTCTTGGTACCTCCTCACACAAGTCTCCTTCCCAAGCTCACTTACTCGCCACTCTTTTCACCCCAACATTCTCTCTTCTTTTCTGAAAACCTCTAAACTCTTCACCTTCGTCTGCACAAGATAATGATCAGACATCCCTCCAGTTGCACATCTCAGCACATTAACATCCAAAAATCCCTCTCACGCGGCTATCATTTAACACGTAATCCTATAATATATATATATATATTTTTTTTTTTTTTTTTTTTATACTTTGTCGCTGTCTCCCGCGTTTGCGAGGTAGCGCAAGGAAACAGACGAAAGAAATGGCCCAAACCCCCCCCCCCCATACACATGTACATACACACGTCCACACACGCAAATATACATACCTACACAGCTTTCCATGGTTTACCCCAGACGCTTCACATGCCTTGCTTCAATCCACTGACAGCACGTCAACCCCTGTATACCACATGACTCCAATTCACTCTATTTCTTGCCCTCCTTTCACCCTCCTGCATGTTCAGGCCCCGATCACACAAAATCTTTTTCACTCCATCTTTCCACCTCCAATTTGGTCTCCCTCTTCTCCTCGTTCCCTCCACCTCCGACACATATATCCTCTTGGTCAATCTCTCCTCACTCATTCTCTCCATGTGCCCAAACCATTTCAAAACACCCTCTTCTGCTCTCTCAACCACGCTCTTTTTATTTCCACACATCTCTCTTACCCTTACGTTACTTACTCGATCAAACCACCTCACACCACACATTGTCCTCAAACATCTCATTTCCAGCACATCCATCCTCCTGCGCACATCTCTATCCATAGCCCACGCCTCGCAACCATACAACATTGTTGGAACCACTATTCCCTCAAACATACCCATTTTTGCTTTCCGAGATAATGTTCTCGACTTCCACACATTTTTCAAGGCTCCCAAAATTTTCGCCCCCTCCCCCACCCTATGATCCACTTCCGCTTCCATGGTTCCATCCGCTGACAGATCCACTCCCAGATATCTAAAACACTTCACTTCCTCCAGTTTTTCTCCATTCAAACTCACCTCCCAATTGACTTGACCCTCACCCCTACTGTACCTAATAACCTTGCTCTTATTCACATTTACTCTCAACTTTCTTCTTCCACACACTTTACCAAACTCAGTCACCAGCTCCTGCAGTTTCTCACATGAATCAGCCACCAGCGCTGTATCATCAGCGAACAACAACTGACTCACTTCCCAAGCTCTCTCATCCCCAACAGACTTCATACTTGCCCCTCTTTCCAGGACTCTTGCATTTACCTCCCTTACAACCCCATCCATAAACAAATTAAACAACCATGGAGACATCACACACCCCTGCCGCAAACCTACATTCACTGAGAACCAATCACTTTCCTCTCTTCCTACACGTACACATGCCTTACATCCTCGATAAAAACTTTTCACTGCTTCTAACAACTTGCCTCCCACACCATATATTCTTAATACCTTCCACAGAGCATCTCTATCAACTCTATCATATGCCTTCTCCAGATCCATAAATGCTACATACAAATCCATTTGCTTTTCTAAGTATTTCTCACATACATTCTTCAAAGCAAACACCTGATCCACACATCCTCTACCACTTCTGAAACCGCACTGCTCTTCCCCAATCTGATGCTCTGTACATGCCTTCACCCTCTCAATCAATACCCTCCCATATAATTTACCAGGAATACTCAACAAACTTATACCTCTGTAATTTGAGCACTCACTCTTATCCCCTTTGCCTTTGTACAATGGCACTATGCACGCATTCCGCCAATCCTCAGGCACCTCACCATGAGTCATACATACATTAAATAACCTTACCAACCAGTCAACAATACAGTCACCCCCTTTCTTAATAAATTCCACTGCAATACCATCCAAACCTGCTGCCTTGCCGGCTTTCATCTTCCGCAAAGCTTTTACTACCTCTTCTCTGTTTACCAAATCATTTTCCCTAACCCTCTCACTTTGCACACCACCTCGACCAAAACACCCTATATCTGCCACTCTGTCATCAGACACATTCAACAAACCTTCAAAATACTCATTCCATCTCCTTCTCACATCACCGCTACTTGTTATCACCTCCCCATTTACGCCCTTCACTGAAGTTCCCATTTGCTCCCTTGTCTTACGCACCCTATTTACCTCCTTCCAGAACATCTTTTTATTCTCCCTAAAATTTACCGATAGTCTCTCACCCCAACTCTCATTTGCCCTTTTTTTCACCTCTTGCACCTTTCTCTTGACCTCCTGTCTCTTTCTTTTATACTTCTCCCCCTCAATTACATTTTTTCCCTGCAAAAATCGTCCAAATGCCTCTCTCTTCTCTTTCACTAATACTCTTACTTCTTCATCCCACCACTCACTACCCTTTCTAAACAGCCCACCTCCCACTCTTCTCATGCCACAAGCATCTTTTGCGCAATCCATCACTGATTCCCTAAATACATCCCATTCCTCCCCCACTCCCCTTATATATATATATATATATATATATATATATATATATATATATATATATATATATATATATATATATATATATATATATATATATATATATATATATATATATATAGGGAGAGAGAGAGAGAGAGAGAGAGAGAGAGAGAGAGAGACAGAGAGAGAGAGACAGACAGACAGACAGAGAGAGAGCTGAATGAGTGTTAGTGGTTTTGATGCACGAGACCGGGTCATAGTGATGGGTGATTTGAATGCAAAGGTGAGTAATATGGCAGTTGAGGGAATAATTGGTATACATGGGGTGTTCAGTGTTGTAAATGGAAATGGTGAAGAGCTTGTAGATTTATGTGCTGAAAAAGGACTGATGATTGGGAATACCTGGTTTAAAAAGCGAGATATACATAAGTATACTTATGTAAGTAGGAGAGATGGCCAGAGAGCGTTATTGGATTACGTGTTAATTGACAGGCGTGCGAAAGAGAGACTTTTGGATGTTAATGTGCTGAGAGGTGCAACTGGAGGGATGTCTGATCATTATCTTGTGGAGGCTAAGGTGAAGATTTGTATGGGTTTTCAGAAAAGAAGAGTGAATGTTGGGGTGAAGAAGGTGGTGAGAGTAAGTGAGCTTGGGAAGGAGACCTGTGTGAGGAAGTATCAGGAGAGACTGAGTACAGAATGGAAAAAGGTGAGAACAATGGAAGTAAGGGGAGTGGGGGAGGAATGGGGTGTACTTAGGGAATCAGTGATGGATTGCGCAAAAGATGCTTGTGGCATGAGAAGAGTGGGAGGTGGGTTGATTAGAAAGGGTAGTGAGTGGTGGGATGAAGAAGTAAGAGTATTAGTGAAAGAGAAGAGAGAGGCATTTGGACGATTTTGGTAGGGAAAAAATGCAATTGAGTGGGAGATGTATAAAAGAAAGAGACAGGAGGTCAAGAGAAAGGTGCAAGAGGTGAAAAAAAAGGGCAAATGAGAGTTGGGGTGAGAGAGTATCATTAAATTTTAGGGAGAATAAAAAGATGTTCTGGAAGGAGGTAAATAAAGTGCGTAAGACAAGGGAGCAAATGGGAACTTCAGTGAAGGGCGCAAATGGGGAGGTGATAACAAGTGGTGGTGATGTGAGAAGGAGATGGAGTGAGTATTTTGAAGGTTTGTTGAATGTGTTTGATGATAGAGTGGCAGATATAGGGTGTTTTGGTCGAGGTGGTGTGCAAAGTGAGAGGGTTAGGGAAAATGATTTGGTAAACAGAGAAGAGGTAGTGAAAGCTTTGCGGAAGATGAAAGCCGGCAAGGCAGCAGGTTTGGATGGTATTGCAGTGGAATTTATTAAAAAAGGGGGTGACTGTATTGTTGACTGGTTGGTAAGGTTATTTAATGTATGTATGACCCATGGAGAAGTGCCTGAGGATTGCCCATTGTACAAAGGCAAAGGGGATAAGAGTGAGTGCTCAAATTACAGAGGTATAAGTTTGTTGACTTATCCCTGGGGATAGGGGATTAAGAATACTTCCCACGTATTCCCTGCGTGTCGTAGAAGGCGACTAAAAGGGGAGGGAGCGGGGGGCTGGAAATCCTCCCCTCTCGTTTTTTTTTCTTTTTGTTTTTCTCCAAAATTAGGAACAGAGGGGGCCAGGTGAGGATATTCCAAAAAAGGCCCAGTCCTCTGTTCTTAACGCTACCTCGCTAACGCGGGAAATGGCGAATAGTTTAAAAGAAAGAAAGAAAAGTTTGTTGAGTATTCCTGGTAAATTATATGGGAGGGTATTGATTGAGAGGGTGAAGGCATGTACAGAGCATCAGATTGGGGAAGAGCAGTGTGGTTTCAGAAGTGGTAGAGGATGTGTGGATCAGGTGTTTGCTTTGAAGAATGTATGTGAGAAATACTTAGAAAAGCAAATGGATTTGTATGTAGCATTTATGGATCTGGAGAAGGTATATGATAGAGTTGATAGAGAGGCTCTGTGGAAGGTATTAAGAATATATGGTGTGGGAGGAAAGTTGTTAGAAGCAGTGAAAAGTTTTTATCGAGGATGTAAGGCATGTGTACGTGTAGGAAGAGAGGAAAGTGATTGGTTCTCAGTGAATGTAGGTTTGCGGCAGGGGTGTGTGATGTCTCCATGGTTGTTTAATTTGTTTATGGATGGGGTTGTTAGGGAGGTAAATGCAAGAGTTTTGGAAAGAGGGGCAAGTATGAAGTCTGTTGGGGATGAGAGAGCTTGGGAAGTGAGTCAGTTGTTGTTCGCTGATGATACAGCGCTGGTGGCTGATTCATGTGAGAAACTGCAGAAGCTGGTGACTGAGTTTGGTAAAGTGTGTGGAAGAAGAAAGTTAAGAGTAAATGTGAATAAGAGCAAGGTTATTAGGTACAGTAGGGTTGAGGGTCAAGTCAATTGGGAGGTAAGTTTGAATGGAGAAAGACTGGAGGAAGTGAAGTGGTTTAGATATCTGGGAGTGGATCTGGCAGCGGATGGAACCATGGAAGCGGAAGTGGATCATAGGGTGGGGGAGGGGGCGAAAATTCTGGGGGCCTTGAAGAATGTGTGGAAGTCGAGAACATTATCTCGATAAGCAAAAATGGGTATGTTTGAAGGAATAGTGGTTCCAACAATGTTGTATGGTTGCGAGGCGTGGGCTATGGATAGAGTTGTGCGCAGGAGGATGGATGTGCTGGAAATGAGATGTTTGAGGACAATGTGTGTTGCGAGGTGGTTAGATCGAGTTAGTAACGTAAGGGTAAGAGAGATGTGTGGAAATAAAAAGAGCGTGGTTGAGAGAGCAGAAGAGGGTGTTTTGAAGTGGTTTGGGCACATGGAGAGAATGAGTGAGGAAAGATTGACCAAGAGGATATATGTGTCGGAGGTGGAGGGAACGAGGAGAAGAGGGAGACCAAATTGGAGGTGGAAAGATGGAGTGAAAAAGATTTTGTGTGATCGGGGCCTGAACATGCAGGAGGGTGAAAGGAGGGCAAGGAATAGAGTGAATTGGAGCGATGTGGTATACCGGGGTTGACGTGCTGTCAGTGGATTGAATAAAGGCATGTGAAGCGTCTGGGGTAAACCATGGAAAGCTGTGTAGGTATGTATATTTGCGTGTGTGGACGTATGTATATACATGTGTATGGGGGGGGGGGGGTTGGGCCATTTCTTTCGTCTGTTTCCTTGCGCTACCTCGCAAACGCGGGAGACAGCGACAAAGTTTAATTATATATATATATATATATATATATATATATATATATATATATATATATATATATATATATATATATATATATATACTATTTTATTTATTATACTTTGTCGCTGTCTCCCGCGTTTGCGAGGTAGCGCAAGGAAACAGACGAAAGAAATGGCCCCCCCCCCCATACACATGTATATACATACGTCCACACACGCAAATATACATACCTACACAGCTTTCCATGGTTTACCCCAGACGCTTCACATGCCTTGCTTCAATCCACTGACAGCACGTCAACCCCGGTATACCACATCGCTCCAATTCACTCTATTCCTTGCCCTCCTTTCACCCTCCTGCATGTTCAGGCCCCGATCACACAAAATCTTTTTCACTCCATCTTTCCACCTCCAATTTGGTCTCCCTCTTCTCCTTGTTCCCTCCACCTCCGACACATATATCCTCTTGGTCAATCTCTCCTCACTCATCCTCTCCATTTGCCCAAACCACTTCAAAACACCCTCTTCTGCTCTCTCAACCACGCTCTTTTTATTTCCACACATCTCTCTTACCCTTACGTTACTCACTCGATCAAACCACCTCACACCACACATTGTCCTCAAACATCTCATTTCCAGCACATCCATCCTCCTGCGCACAACTCTATCCATAGCCCACGCCTCGCAACCATACAACATTGTTGGAACCACTATTCCTTCAAACATACCCATTTTTGCTTTCCGAGATAATGTTCTCGACTTCCACACATTCTTCAAGGCCCCCAGGATTTTCGCCCCCTCCCCCACCCTATGATCCACTTCCGCTTCCATGGTTCCATCCGCTGCCAGATCCACTCCCAGATATCTAAAACACTTCACTTCCTCCAGTTTTTCTCCATTCAAACTCACCTCCCAATTGACTTGACCCTCAACCCTACTGTACCTAATAACCTTGCTCTTATTCACATTTACTCTTAACTTTCTTCTTCCACACACTTTTCCAAACTCAGTCACCAGCTTCTGCAGTTTCTCACATGAATCAGCCACCAGCGCTGTATCATCAGCGAACAACAACTGACTCACTTCCCAAGCTCTCTCATCCCCAACAGACTTCATACTTGCCCCTCTTTCCAAAACTCTTGCATTCACATCCCTAACAACCCCATCCATAAACAAATTAAACAACCATGGAGACATCACACACCCCTGCCGCAAACCTACATTCACTGAGAACCAATCACTTTCCTCTCTTCCTACACGTACACATGCCTTACATCCTCGATAAAAACCTTTCACTGCTTCTAACAACTTTCCTCCCACACCATATATTCTTAATACCTTCCACAGAGCATCTCTATCAACTCTATCATATGCCTTCTCCAGATACATGAATGCTACATACAAATCCATTTGCTTTTCTAAGTATTTCTCACATACATTCTTCAAAGCAAACACCTGATCCACACATCCTCTACCACTTCTGAAACCACACTGCTCTTCCCCCAATCTGATGCTCTGTACATGCCTTCACCCTCTCAATCAATACCCTCCCATATAATTTACCAGGAATACTCAACAAACTTATACCTCTGCAATTTGAGCACTCACTCTTATCCCCTTTGCCTTTGTACAATGGCACTATGCACGCATTCCGCCAATCCTCAAGCACCTCACCATGAGTCATACATACATTAAATAATCTTACCAACCAGTCAACAATACAGTCACCCCCTTTTTTAATAAATTCCACTGCAATACCATCCAAATCTGCTGCCTTGCCGGCTTTCATCTTCCGCAAAGCTTTCACTACCTCTTCTCTGTTTACCAAATCATTTTCCCTAACCCTCTCACTTTGCACACCACCTCGACCAAAACACCCTATATCTGCCACTCTATCATCAAACACATTCAACAAACCTTCAAAATACTCACTCCATCTCCTTCTCACATCACCACTACTTGTTATCACCTCCCCATTTGCGCCCTTCACTGAAGTTCCCATATATATATATATATACATATATATATATATATATATATATATATATATATATATATATATATATATATATATATATATATATATATATATATATATATATATATATATATATATATATATATATATATATATATAAATATATATATATATATATATATATATATATATATATATATATATATATATATATATATATATATATATCAAACTATTCGCCATTTCCCGCGTTAGCAAGGTAGCGTTAAGAACAGAGGACTGGGCCTCTGAGGGAATATTCTCACCTGGCCTCGTTCTCTGTTCCTTCTTTTGGAAAATTAAAAAAACAAGAGGGGAGGATTTCCAGCCCCCCGCTCCCTCCCCTTTTAGTCACCTTCTACGACACGCAGGGAATACGTGGGAAGTATTCTTTCTCCCCTATCCCCAGGAATATATATATATATATATATATATATATATATATATATATATATATATATATATATATATTTTTATACTTTGTCGCTGTCTCCCGCGTTTGCGAGGTAGCGCAAGGATATATATATATATATATATATATATATATATATATATATATATATATATATATATATATATATATATATACATATATATATATATATATATATATATATATATATATATATATATATATATATATATATATATATATATATATATATATATTCCTATGACTCCACGGGGAAAATGAAAACGAAAAGTTCCCAAGTGCACTTTCGTGTAATAATCACATCATCAGGGGAGACACAAGAGAGAAATATAACAGTCAGTTGATATACATCGAAGAGACGAAGCTAGGACGACATTTGGTAAACATAGAAATATCTTGATCACGCGCAAAATTGTGATCCTTTCCAATATATACATATATATATATATATATATATATATATATATATATATATATATATATATATATATATGAATAAGAGCAAGGTTATTAGGTACAGTAGGGTTGAGGGTCAAGTCAATTGGGAGGTGAGTTTGAATGGAGAAATACTGGAGGAAGTGAAGTGTTTTAGATATCTGGGAGTGGATCTGGCAGCGGATGGAACCATGGAAGCGGAAGTGGATCATAGGGTGGGGGAGGGGGTGAAAATTCTAGGGGCCTTGAAGAATGTGTGGAAGTCGAGAACATTATCTCGGAAAGCAAAAATGGGTATGTTTGAAGCAATAGTGGTTCCAACAATGTTGTATGGTTGCGAGGCGTGGGCTATGGATAGAGTTGTGCGCAGGAGGATGGATGTGCTGGAAATGAGATGTTTGAGGACAATGTGTGGTGTGAGGTGGTTTGATCGAGTGAGTAACGTAAGGGTAAGAGAGATGTGTGGAAATAAAAAGAGCGTGGTTGAGAGAGCAGAAGAGGGTGTTTTGAAGTGGTTTGGGCACATGGAGAGGATGAGTGAGGAAAGATTGACCAAGAGGATATATGTGTCGGAGGTGGAGGGAGCAAGAAGAAGAGGGAGACCAAATTGGAGGTGGAAAGATGGAGTGAAAAAGATTTTGTGTGATCGGGGCCTGAACATGCAGGAGGGTGAAAGGAGGGCAAGGAATAGAGTGAATTGGAGCGATGTGGTATACCGGGGTTGACGTGCTGTCAGTGGATTGAATCAAGGCATGTGAAGCGTCTGGGGTAAACCATGGAAAGCTGTGTAGGTATGTATATTTGCGTGTGTGGACGTGTGTATATACATGTGTCTGGGGGGGGGGGGCCATTTCTTTCGTCTGTTTCCTTGCGCTACCTCGCAAACGCGGGAGACAGCGACAAAGTATAAAAAAAAAAATATATATATATATATATATATATATATATATATATATATATATATATATATATCATCCCTGGGGATAGGGGAGAAAGAATGCTTCCCACGTATTCCCTGCGTGTCGTAGAAGGCGACTAAAAGGGAAGGGAGCGGGGGGCTGGAAATCCTCCCCTCTCATTTTTTTTTTCCAAAAGAAGGAACAGAGAAGGAGGCCAGGTGAGGATATTCCATCAAAGGCCCAGTCCTCTGTTCTTAACGCTACCTCGCTAATGCGGGAAATGGCGAATAGTATAAAAGAAACAAAAAAAAAAAAAAAATATATATATATATATATATATATATATATATATATATATATATATATATATATATATATCTTTCTTTTAAACTATTCGCCATTTCCCGCATTAGCGAGGTAGCGTTAAGAACAGAGGACTGGGCCTCTTTTGGAATATCCTCACCTGGCCCCCTCTGTTCCTTCTTTTGGAAAAAAAAAAAAAAAAAATATATATATATATATATATATATATATATATATATATATATATATATATATATATATATATATATATATATATATATATATGACAGGCGCGCGAAAGAGACACTTTTGGATGTTAATGTGCTGAGAGGTGCAACTGGAGGGATGTCTGATCATTATCTTGTGGAGGCTAAGGTGAAGATTTGTATGGGTTTTCAGAAAAGAAGAGTGAATGTTGGGGTGAAGAAGGTGGTGAGAGTAAGTGAGCTTGGGAAGGAGACTTGTGTGAGGAAGTACCAGGAGAGACTGAGTACAGAATGGAAAAAGGTGAGAACAATGGAAGTAAGGGGAGTGGGGGAGGAATGGGATGTATTTAGGGAATCAGTGATGGATTGCGCAAAAGATGCTTGTGGCATGAGAAGAGTGGGAGATGGGTTGATTAGAAAAGGTAGTGAGTGGTGGGATGAAGAAGTAAGAGTATTAGTGAAAGAGAAGAGAGAGGCATTTGGACGATTTTTGCAGGGAAAAAATGCAATTGAGTGGGAGATGTATAAAAGAAAGAGACAGGAGGTCAAGAGAAAGGTGCAAGAGGTGAAAAAAAGGGCAAATGAGAGTTGGGGTGAGAGAGTATCATTAAATTTTAGGGAGAATAAAAAGATGTTCTGGAAGGAGGTAAATAAAGTGCGTAAGACAAGGGAGCAAATGGGAACTTCAGTGAAGGGCGCAAATGGGGAGGTGATAACAAGTAGTGGTGATGTGAGAAGGAGATGGAGTGAGTATTTTGAAGGTTTGTTGAATGTGTTTGATGATAGAGTGGCAGATATAGGGTGTTTTGGTCGAGGTGGTGTGCAAAGTGAGAGGGTTAGGGAAAATGATTTGGTAAACAGAGAAGAGGTAGTAAAAGCTTTGCGGAAGATGAAAGCCGGCAAGGCAGCAGGTTTGGATGGTATTGCAGTGGAATTTATTAAGAAAGGGGGTGACTGTATTGTTGACTGGTTGGTAAGGTTATTTAATGTATGTATGACTCATGGTGAGGTGCCTGAGGATTGGCGGAATGCGTGCATAGTGCCATTGTACAAAGGCAAAGGGGATAAGAGTGAGTGCTCAAATTACAGAGGTATAAGTTTGTTGAGTATTCCTGGTAAATTATATGGGAGGGTATTGATTGAGAGGGTGAAGGCATGTACAGAGCATCAGATTGGGGAAGAGCAGTGTGGTTTCAGAAGTGGTAGAGGATGTGTGGATCAGGTGTTTGCTTTGAAGAATGTATGTGAGAAATACTTAGAAAAGCAAATGGATTTGTATGTAGCATTTATGGATCTGGAGAAGGCATATGATAGAGTTGATAGAGATGCTCTGTGGAAGGTATTAAGAATATATGGTGTGGGAGGCAAGTTGTTAGGAGCAGTGAAAAGTTTTTATCGAGGATGTAAGGCATGTGTACGTGTAGGAAGAGAGGAAAGTGATTGGTTCTCAGTGAATGTGTTTGCGGCAGGGGTGTGTGATGTCTCCATGGTTGTTTGATTTGTTTATGGATGGGGTTGTTAGGGATGTGAATGCAAGAGTTTTGGAAAGAGGGGCAAGTATGAAGTCTGTTGGGGATGAGAGAGCTTGGGAAGTGAGTCAGTTGTTGTTCGCTGATGATACAGCGCTGGTGGCTGATTCATGTGAGAAACTGCAGAAGCTGGTGACTGAGTTTGGTAAAGTGTGTGAAGGAAGAAAGTTAAGAGTAAGTGTGAATAAGAGCAAGGTTATTAGGTACAGGAGGGTTGAGGGTCAAGTCAATTGGGAGGTGAGTTTGAATGGAGAAAAACTGGAGGAAGTAAAGTGTTTTAGATATCTGGGAGTGGATCTGGCAGCGGATGGAACCATGGAAGCGGAAGTGGATCATAGGATAGGGGAGGGGGCGAAAATTCTAGGAGCCTTGAAGAATGTGTGGAAGTCGAGAACATTATCTCGGAAAGCAAAAATGGGTATGTTTGAAGGAATAGTGGTTCCAACAATGTTGTATGGTTGCGAGGCGTGGGCTATGGATAGAGTTTTGCGTAGGAGGATGGATGTGCTGGAAATGAGATGTTTGAGGACAATGTGTGGTGTGAGGTGGTTTGATCGAGTAAGTAACGTAAGGGTAAGAGAGATGTGTGGAAATAAAAAGAGCGTGGTTGAGAGAGCAGAAGAGGGTGTTTTGTAATGGTTTGGGCACATGGAGAGAATGAGTGAGGAAAGATTGACCAAGAGGATATATGTGTCGGAGGTGGAGGGAACGAGGAGAAGAGGGAGACCAAATTGGAGGTGGAAAGATGGAGTGAAAAAGATTTTGTGTGATCGGGGCCTGAACATGCAGGAGGGTGAAAGGAGGGCAAGGAATAGAGTGAATTGGAGCGATGTGGTATACCGGGGTTGACGTGCTGTCAGTGGATTGAATCAGGGCATGTGAAGCGTCTGGGGTAAACCATGGAAAGCTGTGTAGGTATGTATATTTGCGTGTGTGGACGTATGTATGTACATGTGTATGGGGGTGGGTTGGGCCATTTTCTTTCGTCTGTTTCCTTGCGCTACCTCCCAAATGCGGGAGACAGCGACAAAGCAAAAAAAAAAAAAAAAAAAAAAAATATATATATATATATATATATATATATATATATATATATATATATATATATATATATATATATATATATATATATATATATATATATATATATATATATATATTTATATATATATATATATATATATATATATATATATATATATATATATATATATATATATATATATATATATATATATATATATATATATATATACGTATGGCTATAAAAACTTTTAGTTAGAGTTGAGGTCACTGTTTCCATAACCACCTTCCTGTCGTCAATTGTCATGATGTATGATGAGTAGAGAAACACACACACACACACACACACGCATGCACACACGCACGCACATACACACACACACACACACACACACACACACACACACACACACACACACACACACACACACACGCGCACGCACGAACGCACCCACTCACATACACACACACACACACACACACACACACACACACACACACACACACACACACACACACACACACACACACTCAAGGAGCAATACGGATGTCAATAAACACACCGTCTCCCCACACCTGATCTATCACCTGCAGCACTGACTCTACCCTCACCTGACTCTGCCCTCACCTGACTCTACCCTCACATGACTCTGCCCTCACCTGACTCTGCCCTCACCTGACTCTGCCCTCGCATGACTCTGCCCTCACCTGACTCTACCCTCACCTGACTCTGCCCTCACCTGACTCTGCCCTAACATGACTCTACCCTCACCTGACTCTGCCCTCACCTGACTCTGCCCTCACCTGACTCTGCCCTCACCTGACTCTACCCTCACCTGACTCTGCCCTCACATGACTCTGCCCTCACCTGACTCTGCCCTCACATGACTCTGCCCTCACCTGACTCTGCCCTCACCTGACTCTGCCCTCACATGACTCTGCCCTCACCTGACTCTGCCCTCACCTGACTCTGCCCTCACATGACTCTGCCCTCACATGACTCTGCCCTCGCATGACTCTGTCCTCACCTGACTCTACTCTCACCTGACTCTGCCCTCACCTGACTCTGCCCTCACATGACTCTGCCCTCACCTGACTCTACCCTCACCTGACTCTACTCTCACATGACTCTGCCCTCACATGACTCTGCCCTCACCTGACTCTGCCCTCACCTGACTCTGCCCTCACCTGACTCTGCCCTCACATGACTCTGCCCTCACATGACTCTGCCCTCACCTGACTCTGCCCTCACATGACTCTGCCCTCACCTGACTCTACCCTCACCTGACTCTACCCTCACATGACTCTGCCCTCACATGACTCTGCCCTCACATGACTGCCCTCACATGACTCTGCCCTCACCTGACTCTGCCCTCACATGACTCTGCCCTCACCTGACTCTGCCCTCACCTGACTCTGCCCTCACATGACTCTGCCCTCACCTGACTCTGCCCTCACCTGACTCTACCCTCACCTGACTCTACCTTCACATGACTCTGCCCTCACATGACTCTGCCCTCACCTGACTCTGCCCTCACATGACTCTGCCCTCACCTGACTCTGCCCTCACCTGACTCTGCCCTCACCGTGTCTCCGCCCTCACCTGACTCTGCCCTCACATGACTCTGCCCTCACCTGACTCTGCCCTCACCTGACTCTGCCCTCACCGTGTCTCCGCCCTCACCTGACTCTGCCCTCGCTAGTGTTGGCAAATTTCCATCAATCATTGCCTGAGACCTGAATGTTATACGCCTTCTGACAACATTTAGCATCAGGCTCTTCTCCTTCAACTTCCTGATATCAACTGCGACTGTTTCAGATCGGAGTCAATAGACTGGTCATGTCATCCGTCAGATCTGCACCTCGACATTTGCTAGTGGAAAAAAAATATCTCAGTATCTCCACAACTGTTGAGTTCATGGCTAACATGAATCTCTATTGATCACTTGCATTACCACTTAATTTGAATGAGGCGGCTTTCACTGCACGACCCTGAACCAGGTCTGTCACTCAAGGGTGATCATATCCTATCCTCTGTGGGAGAAAGTAGATATACACTGGTGAAACATTCATAAGACTTGTTCAAATTTCGAGAAGTACTTCGAGCAGTAGACGCTGAGAGGGTGAAAGACAATTACGTAATATCTTACAAAAATATTAATTGAAATTGTCTACATGAAGGTTAAGTGAGGTTTATTTGTGGAAAGATATTTATAAGTAATAAGATTCTCTCTCAAAGGACAAGGATGGGATGTAGATCTCAATATCCAAGGCGTAAAAGTTTAAGATAATTGTTTGTGAATACTTCAGAGAAATTTTCTAGAAAACACTTTGGAGCGAGATTCTAACTGAAGAAAAAGATCAACGAAAACAATTGGCAGTCATTGTCTAGGGTCAAAGATCAGGACACAGTATGAGATCCGCTGTCATTAACAACTCGATCTGTCTCGCGGTACATTCTCGTACAACGCGTAGATGTTTGATGAGCTTCTTACTGAATAACAAACATCAGCAATACAAATTCCACCCACGTATCAACAGGTTCATATAGACGACGATATTTCTACTACAGACTCCAAGTTTATTGTGATAGTTGTGCTCTGAGAGAAAGCCCTTGTTACCCGCCAAGAGGCAGGGAGGACAGCCTGACCTGCTAGGAGGCAGGGAGGACAGCCTGACCTGCTAGGAGGCAGGGAGGACAGCCTGACCTGCTAGGAGGCAGGGAGGACAGCCTGACCCGCTAGGAGGCAGGGAGGACAGCCTGACCCGCTAGGAGGCAGGGAGGACAGCCTGACCTGCTAGGAGGCAGGGAGGACAGCCTGACCTGCTAGGAGGCAGGGAGGACAGCCTGACCTGCTAGGAGGCAGGGAGGACAGCCTGACCCGCTAGGAGGCAGGGAGGACAGCCTGACCCGCTAGGAGGCAGGGAGGACAGCCTGACCTGCTAGGAGGCAGGGAGGACAGCCTGACCTGCTAGGAGGCAGGGAGGACAGCCTGACCCGCTAGGAGGCAGGGAGGACAGCCTGACCTGCTAGGAGGCAGGGAGGACAGCCTGACCTGCTAGGAGGCAGGGAGGACAGCCTGACCTGCTAGGAGGCAGGGAGGACCCCTTATCTACTGGTAATGTCTCACTGTCGTTCTTGCATCTTGATTCATGGTGTACGAAACTTCGAATGCAAGAATTATTATTCCAGGAAAGATAAAGTGGTTGGTAATGATTCCTTATATTCACCACATTGTACTTTTTTTCAAATGATTTGGAGAGCTTTCGTTATGCATTAGCATCATAAGTCTTAAGTTATGATCATAGGTAATTTTGAAGACAGAAATGTTGCGTCGGTGAAGGAAGGGTCTTGCTTGTCATTCCTCACAAAGGCTCGTGAGTCGTGAACAAAGGCGAGCACAAACCGCTGGCATGTTGTGTTACCAGACTATGAGGAATCTCGGCTTGACAACACTCTCCCCGTGGCCACACTCAACGCCAGGTCGATCCGTGTTGCCAAGGCAAGAGAGGACACCAGTTGTCCCCACGCGGATTACGTTCAAGACCTTTCGTCTGAGACGCTTCGGTTGCGATGAACCACAACGAATGTCGTCAAAAACATTATATACATATACATAAGGCGTATCCCTCATGCCCTGTGTGTCGAAAGGTCGGTGTATTAAGCAAGAGGCACAGCCAACGTGGGCCTCCAGTGTTGCTTACCTTGTGTCACTGTCTCGTTCACCTCCGCCTCAGATTCTTGGCGTTCTTCCCGCTGGTCGGTAGCGCCCTTAGCTACTGCTGGCTGAGGGTGAGGGGCCTCCACTGGCTTGATAGTGACAGTGTCGCCTCGAATGAATGCTTGTATGCTGAACACTCCCGGGGTCTGATAAGGTGAGGAAGGTTCACTAAGAGGGCAACAAGGGATGAACTCGACTCAAAAATGATGATTCACGAGCCTTTATCACCAGCTTCCCGGATGGGTCGAGGGTAAGACGTTGCTGATACACTATTTAGTTCCTGAACTTCATCCAGACGCAGGCAACGGGACACGTAGGAAGGTGCTTCACTGGGAGAGCAGTGGACGACACTGCTAGTGAAGGAACCGTGCAGGGCGCAGCTCACACCACCAGCCTTGTCACTGTAACTACTGCCTCTCTTGCGCCATCATTCAAGTTGTATACAGTGCTTGCATGCATCAACCCCGCGAGGTCAGTCCCATGCATCCATCTAGGCCGACTGTGTCCATATCCAGGAAAGGAACAATGACGATAGAATGATTGTTTAGCGGGAATCATCAGCCGTGTAGATACGGTAAGAAAAAGCGGAAGCTGAAGTCAAGATCAACTACAGGGAAGAGGAGACAGCGGCCACAGAGCCAAGTTCTACGTGCCAAGACTGGTGGAATGACTGAAGAAAACGGAGTGTGGAGTCTCGACGCTAACTGCTCATGACTGGCGAACTGTTTACCTGTACTTATTGAGGAATGTATGTTAAATGATAACTAAGCAACTGTTAACATGTAGTCATGGACGGATACTTATTAGATTATAACTAAGTAACAGTTAAATATTTGTTAGGGATAATTGTTAACATATCTAACCGACTTAACTTGTACTCATGAAGAAATAATTATTTACTGATAACTTGATGACTGTTAACTTGTATCATGAAAAGATGTTTGTTAGCTTATAACTGGCTTGTACTTCTGAAGGGATATCTTAGTTTTAAACCAGGTAAACGTTAACTTGTACTGATAAAGGTGTATTTGTTAGTTAATAACTAGCTAACTGTTAACTTGTACTCATAAAGGGATATTTGTTAGTTAATAACTAGGTACCTCTTAATTTATACTCATGAAGGGATATTTGTTAGTTTATAACTAGGTAACTATTAACTTGTGCTCATAAAGTAATATCCGTTGATTTACAAACGGTCAAGTATACACTCATTCCTAGATGGGACTTGTAGCTGTTTGTTTTCATAAATGGATAACCAATAGTTGTACATACAACTAGATGCGAATACTTTTACTTATCACTTTTACTTAGGAGTGAGTCAGACTCCTTTCTTGGTTAAGTGTTCCTTAAATGATCCAACATAACTGTTCCAGTATATATATATATATATATATATATATATATATATATATATATATATATATATATATATATATATATATATATATATATATATATATATATATTGTCGCTGTCTCCCGCGTTTGCGAGGTAGCGCAAGGAAACAGACGAAAGAAATGGCCCAACCCACCCCCATACACATGTATATACATACGTCCACACATGCAACTATACATACCTACACAGCTTTCCATGGTTTACCCCAGACGCTTCACATGCCCTGATTCAATCCACTGACAGCACGTCAAAACCGGTATACCACATCGATCCAATTCACTCTATTCCTTGCCCGCCTTTCACCCTCCTGCATGTTCAGGCCCCGATCACACAAAATCTTTTTCACTCCATCTTTCCACCTCCAATTTGGTCTCCCACTTCTCCTCGTTCCCTCCACCTCCGACACATGTATCCTCTTGGTCAATCTTTCCTCACTCATTCTCTCCATGTGCCCAAACCATTTAAAACACCCTCTCCTGCTCTCTCAACCACGCTCTTTTTATTTCCACACATCTCTCTTACCCTTACGTTACTTACTCGATCAAACCACCTCACACCACACATTGTCCTCAAACATCTCATTTCCAGCACATCCACCCTCCTGCGCACAACTCTATCCATAGCCCACGCCTCGCAACCATACAACATTGTTGGAACCACTATTCCTTCAAACATACCCATTTTTGCTTTCCGAGATAATGTTCTCGACTTCCACACATTCTTCAAGGCTCCCAGGATTTTCACCCCCTCCCCCACCCTATGATCCACTTCCGCTTCCATGGTTCCATCCGCTGCCAGATCCACTCCCAGATATCTAAAACACTTTACTTCCTCCAGTTTTTCTCCATTCAAACTTACCTCCCAATTGACTTGACCCTCAACCCTACTGTACCTAATAACCTTGCTCTTATTCACATTTACTCTTAACTTTCTTCTTTCACACACTTTACCAAACTCAGTCACCAGCTTCTGCAGTTTCTCACATGAATCAGCTACCAGCGCTGTATCATCAGCGAACAACAACTGACTCACTTCCCAAGCTCTCTCATCCCCAACAGACTTCATACTTGCCCCTCTTTCCAAAACTCTTGCATTCACCTCACTAACAACCCCATCCATAAACAAATTAAACAACCATGGAGACATCACACACCCCTGCCGCAAACCTACATTCACTGAGAACCAATCACTTTCCTCTCTTCCTACACGTACACATGCCTTACATCCTCGATAAAAACCTTTCACTGCTTCTAACAACTTTCCTCCCACACCATATATTCTTAATACCTTCCACAGAGCATCTCTATCAACTCTATCATATGCCTTCTCCAGATCCATAAATGCTACATACAAATCCATTTGCTTTTCTAAGTATTTCTCACATACATTCTTCAAAGCAAACACCTGATCCACACATCCTCTACCACTTCTGAAACCACACTGCTCTTCCCCAATCTGATGCTCTGTACATGCCTTCACCCTCTCAATCAATACCCTCCCATATAATTTACAAGGAATACTCAACAAACTTATACCTCTGTAATTTGAGCACTCACTCTTATCCCCTTTGCCTTTGTACAATGGCGCTATGCACGCATTCCGCCAATCCTCAGGCACCTCACCATGAGTCATACATTCATTAAATAACCTTACCAACCAGTCAATAATACAGTCACCCCCTTTTTCAATAAATTCCACTGCAATACCATCCAAACCTGCTGCCTTGCCGGCTTTCATCCACCGCAAAGCTTTCTACTACCTCTTCTCTGTTTACCAAATAATATTCCCTAACCCTCTCACTTTGCACACCACCTCGACCAAAACACCCTATATCTGCCACTCTATCATCAAACACATTCAACAAACCTTCAAAATACTCACTCCATCTCCTCACATCACCACTACTTGTTATCACCTCCCCATTTGCGCCCTTCACTGAAGTTCCCATTTGCTCCCTTGTCTTACGCACTTTATTTACCTCCTTCCAGAACATCTTTTTATTCTCCCTAAAATTTAATGATACTCTCTCACCCCAGCTCTCATTTGCCCTCTTTTTCACCTCTTGCATCTTTCTCTTGACCTCCTGTCTCTTTCTTTTATACATCTCCCACTCAATTGCATTTTTTCCCTGCAAAAATCGTCCAAATGCCTCTCTCTTCTCTTTCACTAATACTCTTACTTCTTCATCCCACCACTCACTACCCTTTCTAATCAACCCACCTCCCACTCTTCTCATGCCACAAGCATCTTTTGCGCAATCCATCACTGATTCCCTAAATACATCCCATTCCTCCCCCACTCACCTTACTTCCATTGTTCTCACCTTTTTCCATTCTGTACTCAGTCTCTCCTGGTACTTCCTCACACAAGTATCCTTCCCAAGCTCACTTACTCTCACCACCCTCTTCACCCCAACATTCACTCTTCTTTTCTGAAAACCCATACAAATCTTCACCTTAGCCTCCACAAGATAATGATCAGACATCCCTCCAGTTGCACCTCTCAGCACATTAACATCCAAAAGTCTCTCTTTCACGCGCCTCTCGATTAACACGTAATCCAATAACGCTCTCTGGCCATCTCTCCTACTTACATACGTATACTTATGTATATCTCGCTTTTTAAACCAAGTATTCCCAATCATCAGTCCTTTTTCAGCACATAAATCTACAAGCTCTTCACCATTTCCATTTACAACACTGAACACCCCATGTATACCAATTATTCCCTCAACTGCCACATTACTCACCTTTGCATTCAAATCACCCATCACTATAACCCGGTCTCGTGCATCAAAACCACTAACACACTCATTCAGCTGCTCCCAAAACACTTGCCTCTCATGATCTTTCTTCTCATGCCCAGGTGCATATGCTCCAATAATCACCCATCACTCTCCATCAACTTTCAGTTTTACCCATATTAATCGAGAATTTACTTTCTTACATTCTATCACATACTCCCACAACTCCTGTTTCAGGAGTACTGCTACTCCTTCCCTTGCTCTTGTCCTCTCACTAACCCCTGACTTTACTCCCCAGACATTCCCAAACCACTCTTCCCCTTTACCCTTGAGCTTCGTTTCACTCAGAGCCAAAACATCCAGGTTCCTTTCCTCAAACATACTACCTATCTCTCCTTTTTTCACATCTTGGTTACATCCACACACATTTAGACACCCCAGTCTGAGCCTTCGAGGAGGATGAGCACTCCCCGCGTGACTCCTTCTTCTGTTTCCCATTTTAGAAAGTTAAAAAATACAAGGAGGGGAGGATTTCTGGCCCCCCGCTCCCGTCCCCTCTAGTTGCCTTCTACGACCCGCGAGGAATGCGTGGGAAGTATTCTTTCACCCTTATCCCCAGGGATAATATATATATATATATATATATATATATATATATATATATATATATATATATATATATATATATATATATATATATATATATATATATATATATATATATATATATATATATATACATATATATATATATATATATATATATATATATATATATATATATATATATATATATATATATATATATATATATATATATGTATATATATATATATATATATATATATATATATATATATATATATATATATATATATATATATATATATGCATATATATATATATACATACACATACACACGCACATATACACACACATACACATATACATATATATACATATGAAAAATGTAAGAAATAATTTAGAAAACTGAAACTTCTAGCTTGAAATGAAATGAAAAAATGAATGTCACATAATGGTTCAACCTCTGGCTATGGAAAAGGGAAATGTACAATTATTTACACAAACGTCAATAGTAGTTCTCATCAATTTAACCACTGTATCAGTAAGCTTCAATGTCTAAGCTACATTTTTTCCAATTTCACTATTTTCTTGTCAAAGCACCATGTATGAAAACTATCACTCCAGATCGAGATCCAGACATTCATTTGATTCAGGAGAATGTTGGGATACTTCGAGCCGCAAAGGCTTGACGCACGTCCAAGAAGACGAGGAGGGAGGATGAATAGCTGGGTGAACGGTGGACCGACTGCCGCGCCTATGATTCGAATCCGGGAAGGGCCATGCGTGAAGTCATCATCGTGATATGAGAACACGGGTTCGCAGCCAGTGGCACTACAATTC
Source organism: Panulirus ornatus (assembly GCF_036320965.1). NCBI lineage: Eukaryota > Metazoa > Arthropoda > Malacostraca > Decapoda > Palinuridae > Panulirus > Panulirus ornatus. The sequence goes on from NC_092237.1 coordinate 42,113,219, forward strand.
CAGTTGCTCTTGAGACAGTGAGGGGTGCACTGCAGCAGCTCCCACCTTGCGGGAGCCGGCTCAACACAGCCAGGAGTGAGGTCTGGCCTCCATAAGGGATTAAGCATTTGGCCAAAGTCTTCGACTTGAAGAGAAACGCCTCACTTCATTCGCCATCTAAGATCAGGAAAAATTTCAAAGGTTTTTCGTGACGTCTTCAATCTGTCTTCATTTGAGAGAATGTTTGCTACAGATGGAGATTCAGCCATCCAAGAACTTCAAGAACTCTTGGCTGATCCAAATATTGAAGTTGCAGTGAGGCAGGGTGACATATTTGCAGTCATAGTAGAGTATTACACACTCACTCATGTCCCAAGTTATTCTTATACAGTCACAACTTGCAATGCAAGACCACTTGATTAAGCGTCGCGTCATGAGAAGAACCATCATAATGGAGTTGCACAGACTGTGATCCTTGCTGTGGTTACAAGAATGTTCTTCCGCCCACCAGTGATGCTACTACGTTTGTGAATCAAGAACCATTGCAACACAAACCTCGCCAGGTGGTAGAGTGACCCGCAGTGTATCGAGACAGACTTCCCCAGAACTTTTTTAAAGGGGAAGTAGATGTTTATAGTTGTGTTACTGGAGTGATATATATATATATATATATATATATATATATATATATATATATATATATATATATATATATATATATATATATATATATATATATATATATATATATATATATATCATTATTATCATTATTGTTATACTTTGTCGCTGTCTCCCGCGTGGGCAAGGTAACGCAAGGAAACAGACGAAAGAATGGCCAAACTCACACACATAAACGTGTATGTACATACACGTCCACACACGCACATATGCATACCTATACATTTCAACGTATACAGACATATACATATATACACATGTACACACTCATACTTGCTGCCCCCATCCATTCTCGTCGCTACCCCACCACACATGAAACGGCAACCCCCTCCTCCCGCGCACGCGCAAGGTAGAGCGGGGAAAAGACAACAAAAGCCACATTCGTTCACACTCAGTCTCTAGCTGTCATGTGTAATGCACTGAAACCACCGCTCCCTTTCCACATCCAGGCCCCACAAAACTTTCCATGGTTTACCCCAGACGTTTCACATGCCCTGGTTCAATCCATTGACAGCACGTCGACCCCGGTACACCACATCGTTCCAATTTACTCTCTTCCTTGCACACCTTTCACCCTCCTGTATGTCCAGGCCCCGATCGTTTAAAATCTTTTTCACTCCATCCTTCCACCTCCAGTTTGGTCTCCCACTTCTCTTTCTTCCCTCCACCTCTGACACATATATCCTCTTTGTCAATCTTTCCTCACTCATTCTCTCCACGTGACCAAACCATTTCAATACATCCTCTTCCGCTGTCTTTACAACACTCATTTTATTACCACACATCTCTCTTACTCTTTCATTACTTACTCGATCAAACCATCTCACACCACATATTGTCCATAAACATTTCATTTCCAACACATCAGCCCCCTCCGCACAACTCTATCTATAGCCCACGCCTCGCAACCATTTAACATTGCTGGAACCACTATTCCTTCAAACATACCGATTTTTGCGCTCCGGGATAACGTTCTCGCCTTCCACACATCCTTCAACGCTCCCTCCCCCACCCTATGACTTACTTCCGCTTCCATGGTTCCATCTTATGTTAAATCCACTCAGTGATATCTAAAACACTTCACTTCCTCCATTTTATCTCCATTCAAACTTACCTCCCAATTGACTTGTTCCTCAACCTTACTGAACCTAATAACCTTGCTCTTATTCACATTTACTTTCAGCTTTCTTCTTTCACACTCCTTACCAAACTCAGTCATCAACTTCTGCAGTTTCTCAATCGAATCAGCCAACAGCGCTGTATCATCAGCGAACAACAGCTGACTCACTTCCCAAGCCCTCTCATCCACAACAGACTGCATACTTGCCCCTCTCTCCAAAACTCTTGCATTCACCTCCCTAACCACCCCATCCATAAACAAATTAAACAACCATGGAAACATCACGCACCCCTGCCGCAAACCGACATTCACTTGGCACCAATCACTTTCCTCTTTTCCTACTCGTACACATGCCTTACATCCTTGATAAAAACTTTTCACTGATTCTAGCAACTTACCTCCCATACCATGTACTCTTAATACCTTCCACAGAGCATCTCTATCAACTCTATCATATGCCTTCTTTAGATCCATAAATGCTACATACAAATCCATCTGTTTTTCTAAGTATTTCTCACATACATTCTTCAAAGCAAACACATGATCCACACATCCTCTACCACTTCAGAAACCACACTGCTCTTCCCCTATCTGATGCTCTGTACATGCCTTTAGCCTCTCAATCAATACCCTCCCATATAATTTACCAGAAATACTCAACAAACTTATACCTCTGTAATTTGAACATTCATCTTTATCCCCTTTGCCTTTGTACAGTGGCACTATGCATGCATTTCGTCAATCCTCAGGCACCTCACCATGAACCATACATACATTGAATATTCTTACCAACCAGTCAACAACACCATCCAGACCCTCCGCCTTGTCGGCTTTCATCTTCCGCAAGGTTTTCACTACCTCTTCTCTGTTTACCAAACCATTCTCCCTAACCCTCTCACTTCGCACATCACCTCGACCAAAGCACCCTATATCTGACCTTCTGTCATCATACACATTCAACAAACCTTCAAAATACTCACTCCATCTCCGTCTCACTTCACCACTACTTGTTATTACCTCCCCATTAGCCCCCTTCTCTGATGTTCCCATTTGTTCTCTTCTCTTACGCACTTTATTTACCTCCTTCCAAAGCATCTTTCTATTCTCCCCAAAATCTAATGATACTCTCTCACCTCAACCCTCATTTGCCCTCTTTTTCACCTCATGCACCTTTCTCTTGACCTCCTGCCTCTTTCTTTTTTACATCTCCCAGTCATTTGCACTATCTCTTTGCAAAAATCTTCCAAATGCCTCTCTCTTCTCTTTCACTGACAATCCTACTTCTTCATCCCACCACTCACTACCCTTTCTAATCTGCCCACCTCCCACCTTTCTCATGTCACAAACGTCTCTTGCGCAATCCATCACTGCTTCCCTAAATACATCCCATTCCTCACCCATTCCCCTTACGTCATTTGCTCTCACCTTTTGCCATTCTTCCCTCAGTCTCTCCTTGTACTTCCTCACACAGTCTCCTTTACAAGCTCACTTACTCTCACCACTCTCTTCACCCCAATATTCTCTCCTTTTCTGAAAACCGCTACAAATCTTCTCTTTCGCCTCCACAAGATAATGATCAGACCCCTCCAGTTGCACCTCTCAGAATATACAATAAATATCAAGGCTTGGTAGTGCAGCGACTTGATAAACAATTCCCAGTCCGTGATTTCATTTTTGTTATTTCTTACAAATGTATTTGGAGCGGAAGACAATGATTTAAACTATGACCTTACTTATGGAACACAAACAAGAAGCTTTTCGCTTCAGTTCCGCATCACTGGGGCATAAAGATTTGTACCCCAGCCAGGTGTCTACGTCCTCCATACCTCAACTTCAGTATCGCGTTCGTACAGCAGAGCCTCGTGAGAGACTGATTAAGATGATAGAGGCACATGGTTTTAGTGGGGAAATTCTAAACTAAGTTAGAGCGTGGTTGTCTGAGACAAAGCACAGGGTTGGCCTAAATGGATTTGAGTTATGATCTTTTTCGCATACATTTTCGTTGCCCCATGTTGTTTTTGCAATGTCAGCAGAAGCGAGGGAGCGCCAGGAACAGATGAAGAAGGGCCTCGTGTGTTCACATCCGCTCCTTAGTTGTCATGTATAATGCACCGAAACCAGACTCCCCTATCCACAGTCAAACCCCACCAGCCTTTCCATTGTTTGCCCTGACCGCTTCATACGTCCTGGTTCAGCATGACGCCATCTGTATACCACATAGCTCTGCCTCACTGTATCCCATGCATGCCTCACACCCTCCTGCATGTCTACGCCTCGATTAAACATCTTTCACTCCATCTTTCTATCTCGACCTCGGGATCCCTCCATTTGTTCCCTCCGCATTTTTTTTTTTTTTTTTTTTTTTTTTTGTCTATTTATGATACATTGGAAATTATCCCCGACCAACGATTTTCAAGGTGATCCGAACCAGAATAAAGGTCCAGAGGATACACAACAGAACGACTTTTTTTAATCTTGTGGCGATTATTGGATATGGAGGAACATTTCGGTGGCCTTCGCCAATTCGACGTAGAACCATCAAAATCAGTATTGATTCTGATTTATTGGCATAATTTACATCAAAAGGGCGATGAAGTATACTCCTCTACGCTCATCTTTGTCATCTCTTGCAAGATATGTAAACTGCCAGAATTACCTAAATATGAATATTACGTTATCCCTGTGGATAGGGAGGAAAGAATGCTTCCCACGTATTCCCTGTGTGTCGTAGAAGGTGACTAAAAGGGGAGGGAGCGGGGCCTGGAAATCCTCCTCTCCCGTTTTTAATTTTCCAAAAGAAGGAACAGAAAAGGGGGCTAAGTGAGGATAATTCCTCTAAGGATCAGACCTCTGTTCTTAACGCTACCTCGCTAACGCAGGAAATGGCGAATATGTATGAAAAAAATTGATATTACGTATCACCCACCTGCATTTTGGTCATTCCTCCACGGAACTCATAAACATATGTCAGAGCCTAAATAAAAGAGAAAGTTTAACGTGCGATAACTATTAATCATGTCAATATTGATCATCCAGCAAACTTGTTCTTTCAGATCAGTAATTTCACTGTTCCTGTATGGTTATATGTTTTAACAACCTAGTGCATAATGTTGTAGCGTGTGTGCATCCCTCATTTGACCACCATCTACTTATCTGCTAATTATATTTGTATCATATTCTCGTTCAAATAGTATCTATAGATGCTCAGTTTGCCTCGTAGTCAGAGTGGTGTTCTTATCACATACAAATAAATCACACCTATTATATTTTTCATTCTCTTTTCCTTTTAATTCAATTCTTTATAATTCCTGTACTTCCAGACTTATATCTTTCGATATAAACTTCACATTGCACTTCATATCTTGTAATATTATTACCACTTGTTTAAATATATATATATATATATATATATATATATATATATATATATATATATATATATATATATATATATATATATATATCAAGACATTTCCAACCGACATAGAATATTTGTCGATGGTCTGGATACATTCTTGGACGCTCTCACAGCACATCGCCATCTAGTGATTGTTTTCGCAACTATAAAGGGTCTCCATTTCTTCATTTTTGGCGAGTGACACCAAACGAAACTTAGTTGGTTATGTGACTTGTTGAAGGTGTTTGTGTTGACTGTTGATGTTTGAGTATGTGAGTGTGTGTTTCTCCTCGAGTGCCCTCCGGACCGGGATCATGCACAATAGATCTCGATTTACCGTAGTTATACTTTCACTGTGATAGCAACAGTCATTTGTTTTGAAATCAATTGAAGATATTTACTATCGAGGCTTAGCAGGCAGTCTGACAGACGCTGCATTGTAAGACCCGGCACCACTATGGTTGCTTCTGAGCTGGACCGGAGGTGCACGGGCTTCCCCACGAACCACAGTGGCCAACTTGGTCGTTGTCCCCCGCCTGTGATCGTGAAGGTCCACCTGAAGAAGCACCTTCGTGACAACCCTGCTCTAGCCGCCGTTGTGGAAGGTAAGCAAGGCGCCGCCTCTTCGCCAAGCTTCTCCAGATTTCATGAAATTACGTGGTGCAAAATTGCATCTTATAAAGAACTGATGGTGCTCGTTAGGATGGAATTGGGCGATAGATGCGGAAAACTCTCTAGTATAGAATGCATAACTAGCTGGAGTACTTGCTTGACCAAGCTTTTGATATTGTCACTATGTTTACAACGGAAGATTATGTATATTGTATGAACACCTGCTTCCTCGGCGATGTGCTCTGTATGAGGCGACTGTATTCTAATAGGAGCTGTTTATCCTCTTACAGTATTAATGTAGATTATCATGGGTTCACATTTTGCATTAGGGAGGTAAACATGCGATATGCCTGCATTGATAAATTTGTTTTTTCTGGGTAATTAGTGGTTCTGGTAGTGGCATTCCCTTAGGTCCCGCCTAGCACGCAATAAGACAGCCTTACTGAGCAGAGCTGCATTAGTCTTTCACCAATGATGAGGGTTGATCATGGTAGTTGATGATGATGATGGTCGCGCTTGATTTTGATAGTGACGGGTGAAGGAGGTTGTAGGTGTTTGCCTCTGGAGAAGCGGTAACAACGGTGACGAAACACCTGAAACTCTCCGCAGAGTTTGATTCGAACGTTTCCATATGGAGAAGACAGTGTAAAAGTTTAACTAAGCTGCCATATGTAAAACTTCCCAATATATTCATGCTCATTTTAACAGCCTCTACATGATCGTTCCGTCACACTACATGGTTCACCCACCTAGAGGTGTTTTGTCCTTTGGTTCGGCAGGTTGCTAACCTGACTGGTCAGCCGTTGAGAACTAGTCGGTTGCATTAATGAGAGTTGTTAGCTAAGGATCTCCTCACTTAGGACAGCCAGTAGCTGACATAAACAAAGCAAGATCATAGCAGCAGCTGTTTTTTAAAATCATGGTTAAGGAAAGAAATTATCACATTTGTAAAACAAGTGACTTTGAGAAAAAACCATGTTTTTTTATGAATAAAAAGGTGCATGTATTGCTGTGCTTGCCTGACCTATTCACTAACCTAGCAGTGTTTCGACCGGGTATGACAATAAAGCAGAGGAGCAGGTAGGGGCAGTCGAGTGGTATATTCTGTGATATACGCGACGATGAGTAGGGGGAGGACGAGGGTTTTCGCCTATTACAAAAAGGATAAAGTGGAATAGGGGAAAAAAGACCTTGGGCCCAGGCCCTTTCACGGACTCCGGGTCCCCGGGATGCTGGCCTGTAAAGATCTTAAATCTTTTATGAAAGTACAAACGTCTGAAGTTTTTATTTTTCACTTTTGAAACAATTGGCAGTCCTTCCCAGAACGTCAGATTAACCTTAACGTGGTACAATGTGGTGATGGTTTGTGGGTTATACTCAACAAAGGCGTGAGATCGAAATTAGTGGGATAGTTTCCGCTGTGATAGACAGGTTAGGGTAGCAAGCGCGACGTAGGAAAAATCCTTGTATTACTGTCGCAAAACGTTTGGTTTTCAAATGCTCTTTGATTTACTTTTTTATTTGAAAAGTTTTCTTTTCTGAAGGTGATTCCCTGAAACGGGAATAGTTTATTCTGTTGATAACCACCTAGAGGAGGAAGGATATGACTGCTTGAGAGTTGAATGAACATTGGCGTACAAGTATATATTTTGGAGGTTTAAATTGTGGTGGTGGAGGTTCAGATCAGATTTTGTTATATGTTAACTGATACCTTGGAACTTTACACTTCTTTTACCTTCCTCTCTCATTTAGAGGCGGAGCGGACCCGGCTGGCACAGCTGCACAAGAAAAGGAAGAGTATCCCACCAAAGCTATCGGAGCTACACCAGAAGCAGGTTTCCTCGCCCAGGTTGGTGCGGTTGCACCAGGAAAGGCAGGGTAGCTCCCCGAAGCTGGCACGGCTGCAACATGAGAGGCAGGGTAGCTCCTCCAAGCTGGCACGGCTGCAACATGAGACGCAGGGTAGCTCCCACAAGCTGTCACGGTTGCAACATGAGAGGCAGGGTATCTCCCACAAGCTGGCACGACTGCAACATGAGAGGCAGGGCAGCTCACCCATGCGGCACCAGCAGTGTTCCTTGCTCAGGGTAGCTTGGGGGCAGGAGAAGCAGGGTTCCTCGCCCATGTTTGCTTGGCTATACAAGGAGAAGAAAGGTTCCTCACCCAAGTTGACGTGGCGTCACGAGGAGAGTCAGGAGGCCAGACCCAGGAAGCAGCCTGTCTCCGCCAGCTGCAGCCCGCACTCTTTCGGGAGGGATTATACACACGATAGTAGGTGAGCTGGTGCAGACCATTCTTTTATTTTCATTTTTTCCGGAGTGGTTAACTGTCACCCTTAGAAATCATGACTATTAACTTTGTCGTTAGCACAGTATGTCTTGAGGATTTCAGTTTTTACATGGATATATTTCTTTAATTGACAGGTAAATTACTTGCATCTTTCTAGCTGAGGTGTTGTAACTATAGCGATTCCCATGGTAGTGATAATAGCAATGTGATACATTATAAGGCAAATGTAGGTAGATGGTTTGGATATACCTTGAGAAGGGGGACATTTTGGTTGCAAGTCAAATGTGGTAGTTACAGCAGATCACAGTTCAGTACTCTCAATGAAAATAGTCAAAACACATGGCCAAAAGTTTTCCTGTGTTGGTGGTCAGGAAACGGGTGCAGTAGTTTGCGGAACTCGTGTGTCCACTAAGTGAAAAAGAACAAGACCAAGCCCGAGGGCGCTACTGGTTGGTCCACCACTGTGCCTCCAACACTGCAGCAGAAGGGCCATGCGACATTCACTCACACGGTGCAGCAGCTTAGGGAGATGAGTTTTTAGCTCATGTCATTAATTTTCTTAACTGGTAACGAACATTCCAGAGGTAATTATATGCCTCAGTTTGGCCATCTCGGATTCGGACCATTACAGATAAGTGAATGAATGAATATATATGATATAAATGATACCATCGCTATCCTAAACACTGAAAGACAAATTGAACACTGGACCACAAGACCCACAGCAAGCAACTCTGGCACACGTTAAAGAACATCCACACTTATCCCACCAACTCAGTCCCCAACTCATGAAGTACTTTTGACTCCTTCTAATGACAAACCTTCTTTCAAAATTTACTCAAATATACTTATTAGTACTTAAAGGACACCCACGAACCAACCTCACCTCTTATAGGAGGGTCATAAACAACCTACACAAAATCCATTCAGAAACAACTGCCCAACTATACTCCCAGTTCATTGCAAGCACACTCTTGAAGAGTTCGTTTGCTACTTGCCCTGACAACATATTAGACTTTCACAAAAAAAAATGTAGCCTATAACCAGTCCAAACTTACAGATATGTTCGACCACTCCTGGTTACTCGGCACTCCCAGAAACCTGCCAACATAATATTCTTTAAACCCCACAGATTACCCAACTCTCCCTCTCTCTACCACCTTATATAACTTTTGTTCTCAGGTCTCAAACTCTGTGAAAACTCATCCACAGCAGAATCAGACATAACAACGCACTCCCGCACGACATGGTTACAGAATAAAACACTTCACATAATCTAATGGCTTTAACCAACCACAGCCCCCCCCCCCCCCCATTACGCACAGTATAAGCGGTAGTAGACCTCATCAAAGCATTCGCCACTGTATCTCAGCATAGCCACACACAAAAAGATGTTTATCACTACACTACACAGCAGTGACAAAATGTTGTTGGCCGGTTTCATAGCCGACCGCCATGCCAGTCACTCATTGGCTTTATCTCTAAAACACTTCAACTGTACGGTATGGTTCCCAAATTCTTCTCCAACCCTATTCAGTCTCCTTACAGCACTTCACATTACCTCTGGCAAACCACAACATGAAAACCTTTCCGTATGCAGACAATCTCACAATCACATAACACCCTGACACCACGGTAGCAACATCAGACATGCAGCACAACGTTAATTTACTGGAACAATGGCGCACCCAGAACAGAATATCTGTATCCCCATGGAAATCTTCAGTCATTCTTTTAACTCCAGACAGACACGAATCCGGCTCACACTATCCAGTCACCTTGAATAGACAATCACTCCCACTGATTAAAACACAGACCATTCTAGGCATCCCTTTACGACTCGCACATGACATTTACACCCAACGCCATCAGCACAAAAGCAACACAAACTGATTAAACTCGGCGAGTTGACAGTCACCAGATTTGAACGAGAGAGTCTCTCAACATTCTCTACGAACAATTCATCCGTTCCTATTTCCTATCTGGTCTTCCGTCCACTCAAAACCAAATATAAAGGAGCTGCAAACCACAATTTTTTTTTTCTTTTAATACGGAACAACCACGGACACTTAACACTTTCATAATGTTGTTCACCCTTACTTTTACTCGTGTTATTCCACAAGACTCATTTATTAAGGGAAAGGTACCTTGTCTCGTTCGAAATAAAACGGTTATGCACAAGTTTGTATCTTGATGAAATCAGACTTGTATTATTAAGTAGCTGTTGAGTATTGAAACCTTCCATGATCTTGAATACCGCTTCAAACGTCAGTCTTCTTTATCCCTGATGACGGTCGTTTAAACGGCTCTAATAAGACTTGTTTCTCATTCTTGCTATCATCATGGTATCTCGCCTTTGTAGTTCTCTCACTTTTATGCATTTGTGCATTTCTTAAGAAGGTTCAAGTTTGGGACACGCCCTTGAAGCGTAAGAAATAAAGGATCACGTTGTTAGACCTTAAACTGGAGTGCCCTCGCTTTTTTTTTTTTTTTTTCTACGATGAAGTAGGAGGTTCATCGTTGATGGTGGGGTGACTGATGAATCTCCGGCAAATTTCCAAACTTGTCTTTGTAATTTGATGGGTCATTAGAATAGGGAAACGATCACACCCGCGGGTGAGGATTGAACAGACACTGCACGAAAATCGACACTTTAATGGCGTTTTCATAGTCGACTGGCCTTGAGCAGTTGCAATGCGTGAGTCCTTTTGCCTCTGAAATAATAGTAGCATATATCCACAAACTTGAGGCCTAAGTGTTTTGGATGGTTACCCTAACAGTTGGATAAATCGCTTAGTTTCTACGTCTGCGAAGTAGGAGACAAAACTCACAGAGATGACTGGAAGTCTGGTAATGAAATGGGTCTTAGATTGCTGGGGTTCTGAGGTAAGTGGATTATATGAATATACTAAGAACATGAGTTCCTCCAGCAGAAGAGGACACGAAGAGTGAAACGTTGGTAATGTAGCAATCCCTGCCCTTAACAACAACGTCTATGTTAACGCTGACTCGCTATCTCCCAGAAAAATTTGCATATCAATAACTCGAGGTATACTTGTCGTGGTGGTTCATAACATCAACAGAAAAATATAGGAAAGGTTTAGGGATGTATTGGGGATTTTATCATTAAGCTATGACTATGGGACTAATTATTCACCTGGAGAGTAATTTCCTTTTCATTAAAAAAATCTTTTAAACCTGTGCCCTTTTGCTCCAAGCAGCCCAGTCTTCCAGATATTATATAGGACCCTTTGTAAGACTAATGTCACTTTGATAACAGATTTATAGGCTTTAATCTTCAGCTGTAGGAGGGCTTTATTTCTAAGGTGCATATAAGGCTGCTGTTATTAGGTCTTTTTGGTATTTACGTAGTTGTATAATGCACAGTGTTTGAGAATGTCTCATGTATGTTCCTGGTAGGTCGGACTCGACGCGTCGGCAACGTCTGTCATCCACCAGCTGCCCCACCGCACAAAACTTTTGCAAACCTTCTCTTTCTGGGACCCACAGCCACCAAGAGCCCTGTCCAGCAGCAGGAGAGGAGCAACATCGTAGGATCACCAGCAGGAGACGCTGGAGAGAGCTCCTCCAAAGGGCCGTGCGCGCCTTCCGCATGGTGTTAGTGCCGCTGTGCAGGGACAAAAAGGTTGCCAAGTCCTCGGACTCTCTGGTCGACCGTTTCTGAAGGCGTTTTTGATGTAGGTTTCATTTAGAAGTATTGGAGTAACACCAGCAAAGAGATCTCAATCCATTCGCTTTCCAAATATGGCAATGTTGACAACAGTACGACCAGTACAGCCTAGTCAATACACTTGGAGCTTGTTTGAAATATCTCTGATGCTGATCTTTCACGTCGACGTGTGAAGAAGCCTCGATACCGATATGTTGTTGATATATATTAGTAACGTAATTCATAGCATTCTTAAAGTAATACTTCATGAGTTATCATGCATGTCTCATTGAGTTTTCCGCTCTCTTACGCGAGATTCAGAGTTCAAACAAAATTCTTTTGTTCCTTTGTGGATTAGAAATTAAATCTTACCTAATGCTTTTTGCTTGGATGAAAGGGCAGATGTTACTGGTGTTATATTCTTTGATATCTAGTATCTTTCGCCAAATCGCCTGTAATTTAGCGTAGACTTGATGTCCAGAAAGAATGTTAAGTGTACCAGAAAATATAAAATGAAAACTTATGGTCATCTTTTATATCCTTGGCTATGTTCTGCTCTGTTAGTGGGAGGAGATACGGGGATTTTATACCCCTGGCTCTGTTATACTGTGGAACATATACCTATGGCAGCTCCAAGAAAGGAGTTCACAGACACCTGTGCCTACTGAGAGCCAGCAGCAACATGCACCACTCTGCGTAGTGCAATTGCCCCACGCACTCTCCTCACTGTCGGCCTCATTTGCCGTGTTGGTCTCCAAGCACAGTTCAAATCTTCCAAAATAATTTCTTTGAAGTTCACTGATAATCTCTCCCCATTTCTATTTTACCTTCTTTTCAGCTCTTGAACCCCGCAACTTTCTTTTATATCCATCCACACACCACTCTTTTAACTTTTCACTCGCACCTCTCTTACAGTTTCGCTGGCGATTCAACTTTCTTCTTCCACCACTCGCTACCTTCTCTCAAACATAAACCTTCCGCACTTGAAAACACTGTTCTCAATACCTTCCAATCCGTAAATTTCATTTATTCTCACCTGACATTATCCTTCAATCAATCTTTACCTGGTAGCTCTCCACACAGCCCACTTTTCCATGTATGTTACCTAACACCGCATTTTACATTCACCTCCACTGCGAACTGATCAGAGATTTCTGCCAGCAGCCCCTTTAACCACTTTCACATCCGTCTTCCCCTTTGCACACCCATCGCTTAGATAAAAAGAAGCGACACAATCCCCAGTTCCACTCTAAAGAATATATTGTCATGTTTTCCTTGTGTTTCTGTATTCCTCTGAGTCTGGTGGTAGGTTGAGAGATTCTTAGGCTACCTCTAGGGCCGTACAGCCTCGTTAGACTGATTATCCTGTAACTCATACATTCACTCAAATACTCCACCAGACTGAAAACTAGGAGCGTAGTTACAGCTGCCCATTCACAAGTAACTCACTCCAGGCCTGTGGATCCCTCAAGCTTTTGTCTTCATCGTAATCAAAATGCCAAGTTTGTCCATGTCTTCAAGGCACTGACTGAAGACATGAATAGCATCAAAAGTACAATTGCTCCTAACGCATACGAAGCCATTAGGAACTCCCTGCTGAAAGGTGCCAAAGCCTCTAGAAAGGTACATCATGATACAGCTCTCAACACACTCCTAGGAGTCCCACGCCATCCCAGCTCCACCACATGCATTGCTTGCTGTAGACGACAGACGCCCCTTGCTCTCCTGTTACCCTCTAAATGCTGCTCTTCCATCGGTTGTCTCCGCATATTCAGAGTGCACCACTTGCAAAGATGACCCGCGGCACCGCACTCCATCCCCATGGTGACCTACCTCAAGCACTACCTGTTCACCTGTGGGACCCCTTTACATAAGTGGAAAAGCTGCATATTGTGCACATACCGACAATTCTTCCTCGGGATCGCCTCTCTGCAAGCCATATCTTCCTCTGTTGTAGTTCGACGCTTCCTGCAGTATCAGGGATCCTTCCAAGTGGTTGCGCGGACTAGCAAGCGCTTTATTAACGAACACCGTTGCAAGACTAGGATCCACTCTGTCAACCAAGCGAACTCTGCAAACACATACTCCCAGTGTGTCACAGCCAACTGTAAGGCATCGTTTTCTCCCTTTCTGCTTGCTCTACAAACCCCTTTCCTATTGAGGATGTGATGGTGACGATACCATCCATATCGCTGGTTCTTCCGGCTACAAGCTTGCTGCCTGTGGTCCTACAATATCCGTTTCCGCTACTGCCTTTTCTTCCCAAGGTTCCACCAAAATATACTTCGCCAATCGTTCTCCTCTGGTGTCAGCTCTCCAGCCTCCTCTGCCCGATGCTCCCTTTCTACGTGGTGTTCCAGCCACTCTTCTGCCTGCAGAACCAACTTTTCTAACAGGGCCTCTTCCGATTGTATTTTTTCTTTTTATTAAGGCCAGTCTTTTTGCTCCTAGAGCGGATATTACTGGAACAAAACACTATGAAACTTTCTATTAATAACAATTTCACCTTCAGGATAGGCTTTCTTCGTTTTGCCAACAGTTCAATATTTCTTGTCAATGATAAAGCAACGCCAACAACTAAAATAAGAATTAACTTCATAAAACTCTGGCTTACGGATCAAGGGCCAGTTGCGCTGACAAATACGGACTAATCAGGGAGCAGGGAGTCGGACAACATCAGTGAAAGCTTTTGCTGTATCGTACACAAACGGCGTACCCCTCAACAAGATTCATTTAAGTCTCATCTCTCCTGCTCATGACATCTGACATTGCTTAACCATATAGAGTGGTGGGCTTTTGGCCCACTAGCCCATGGTTTGCTGTTGGATCATGTTAAGCTACTTCAAGTATTCCGTGAAATATATTCTTGCATGAACATCTTGACTGAAGAATTTCTTTCATTTTATCGTCATCAGGCAGTTTTCATATTAGTATCATAGGTGAGCCAAATGGAATATGTGTTTCATTTATAATCACTTCAGGATAGTTTCTATGACAAAAAGCCTGGTGTTACCTAGGACCTTTGAAAAGGCTTCTGCAGCCCAAGATGCCTTACTGCCACTAGATGGGAAATGTAGTCTCCTCTGGAATAAGTTTTTTGATGAGCATGTACTCCCAGCCATACAACATCGGAAAAATGGCTTCTCGTTCACAGTGTAAATTCGAGAAGCTGGAGCCCTGTAATTGATAGGCATGTAAAAGAGAAACTTCTGGATGGTAATGTGCAGAGAGGGACAGCTGGTGGGATGTCTGATCACTATCTTGTGGAGACGAAGGTGAAGATTTGTAGTTGTAGAGGTTTTCAAACAAGAAGAGAGAATGTTGGGAGAAGAGAGTGGTCTAAGTGAGCTTGGAAAGGAGACTTGTGTGAGGTAGTACCAGAAGAGATTGAGTGTAGAATGGCAAAAGGTAAGAGCAAATGATGTGAGGGAAGTAGGTGAGGAATGGAATGTATTTAGGGAAGCAGTGTTGGCATGTGCAAAAGATGCATGTGGCATGAGAAATTTCGGTGGGAGGTGGGCAAGTGAGTGGTGGGATGAAGAAGTAAAGTTGTCAGTGAAAGAGAAAAGAGAGACGTTTGGACGATACTTACAAGGAAAGAGTGCACGTGACTGGGAGATGTATAAGAGAAAGTGTCAGGAGGTCAAGAGGATGGTGCAAGGATTGAAAGAAAAAAAAAAAAAAAGGCAAATGAGAGTTGGGGTGAAAAGAAGGCAAATGAGAGTTGGGATGAAAAAGAAGGCAAATGAGAGCTGGGGTGAAAGAGTATCATTAAACTTTAGGGAGGATGAAAACATGTTATGGAAGGCGGTAAGTAACATGCATAAGACAAGAGAACAAATGAGAACATCAGTGAAATAGACAAGGGGAAAGTGATAACAGGTAGTAATGAAGTGAGAAGATGGAGTGAGTATTTTGAGGGTTACTGAATGTGTTTGATGATAGAGTGGCAGATGTGGGGTGTTTTGGTCGGGTTGATGTGTGAAGTGAGTGTTAGGGGGAGTGGTTTGGTGAAGAGAGAGTAGGAGGTGAAAGCTTTGCGGAAGATGAAATTCGGCAAGGCGGCGGATTTGAATGGTATTACAGTTGACTATATTAGCAAAAGGGGCAATTGTGTTGTTGATTGGTTGTTAACGATATTCAGTGTATATATGGATCATGGTGAAGTGTCTGAGGATTGGCGGAATGCATGTATAGTGCCATTGCACAAAGGTAAAGGAGATAAAAAACAGTATACAAACTGCAGAGGCATAAGTTTGCAGAGTATTTCTGGAAAATAGTATGGGAAGTTATTAATTGAGAGAGTGAGGGCATGTACAGAGCATCAGACTGGGGAGGAGCAATTTGGTTTCCGAAGTGGTAAAGGATGTGTGGATCAGATGTTTGCTTTGTATTTGAGAAATACTTAGAAAAACAGATGGATTTGTATGTAGCATTTATGGATCTCGAGAAGGCATATGATAGGGTTGATAAAGATGCTTTGTGGAAGGTCTTACGAGTATATGGTGAGGGAGATAAAGTGTTAGAAGCATTGAGAGGCTTTTATCAAAGGTGTAAGGCATGTGTACAAGTAGGAAGAGAGGAGAGTGTTTAGTTCCCAGTAAAGGTCGGTCTGGGGCAGGGGTGTGTGATGTCCCCATGATTGTTTAATTTGTTTATGGATGGGTTGGTTAGGGAGGTAAATGCATGAGTTTTGGAGACAGGGGCTAGAATGCAGTTCTGTTGGGGATGAGAGGGCCTGAGAAGTGTCAGTTGTTCGCCGATGATACAGCACTGGTGGGTGATTCGAGTAAGAAACTGCCGAAGTTGGTGACTGAGTTTGGAAAAGTGCGTGAAAGGAGACAGTAAATGTGAATAAATTCAAGGTTATTAGGTTCAATGGGGTTGAGGGACAAGTTAGCTGGGATGTATGAATGGAGAAAAATTGGAGGAAGTGAAATGTTTTAGATATCTGGGAGTGGACTTAGCAGCGAATGGAACCACAGAAGCGGAAGTGAGTCATAGGGTGGGGTAGAGAGTGAGGTTTCTGGAAGGGATGAAGAACGTGTGGAAAGAGAGAACGTTATCTCGGAGACCAGAAATGGGTATGTTTGAAAGAACAGTAGTTCCAACAATATCATATGGTTGCGAGGCATGGGCTATAGATAGGTTGTACGGAGGAGGGTGGATATGTTGGAAATGAAACGTGTGAGGACATTATGTGGTGTAAGGTGGTTTGATCGAGTAATGAAAGGGTAAGAGGGATGTGTGGAAATAAAAAGAGTGGTTGAGACAGCAGAAGAGGGTGTGATGAAATGGTTTGGTCACTTGGAGAGAATGAGTGAGGAAAGGTTGACAAAGAGGATATGTGTCTGAGGTGGAGGGAACAAGGAGAAGCGAGAGACCAAATTGGAGGTGGAAGGATGGAGTGAAAAAGATTTTGAGCGATCGGCACCTGAACATGCAGGAGGGTGAAGAAGCGTGCACGGAATAGAGTGAATTGGAACGATGTGGTATACCGGGGTCGACGTGCTGTCATTGAACTGAAAAATAAAGTCCGGCTGTATATAAACTTTACCATCATTCCATGCTTCATGCATAATCTTTACGATGTTGATTATTTTACCGATAGATATGTCAATATGTTGGTAGTGTTGGGTTAAATGGTATTGTGACGATATAATCTTTACTGAATTTATTATGCTTCTTGTTCAATATCTTTAATCCACTGTTCAAAGCCGCGTTACGCTGAAGTTGGTTAGGGCTTTGCTATAAGCGACAGGAATGCGTTTTACGGCTCCCGTTGGACTTTAAAACTGACGTATGTTCGAATCTGGATATTCGGAGAAACTTTTCTTCATTAGAAAAAGTCGATATGCTGCAAAGATGCGCAAGAAAAAAAAAACTAGAAAGTTGCCTTAATACCGTTTAACCCAAAGATGCAAATTTATCGGCAAAATAACCACTGCTTGTGCTAACTTACTGATAAGAAAAAAAGAAAATAAGCTGTTTCATAAAGAAACTGTCTCTGTATCCTCTCCATCTGATATTACAATACGTCTTGAAACTGCATTTTGTCTACAAGATAGAAAACAGACAATTACTGGTACGATAGATTAACACGGGGTTTAAGAGCGAGGTGTATTGCCTTTAATTATGCACAACAGAGGCGATTGATATAAAGAATGTGACTAAAAGGACTTCGAATCGTTTATCATTCAACTTTGCAAATATTAAAGATGTGGCTCACGGATCCCATCTTCCCAACAAAGTCTTGCCTACTCCATGGCTTGAACCTGGCACATCAATTGACCGTCCTGAAGTAGACTGAAATAGACTTAACAGATTTAAGATTCTTGTTTGTTTGAAGATAACTTTATTTCAAACTAAGAAGAAACGAACGAAAATTTCTGCAGAAATCGTTCCTACTTACACGAGCGGCAGAACCACAAGGGCCCTGGGGTTGGCGTGGTGTTGATTCTTAGATTCTGACTCTCTGAATTGCTATGGTTAAATAATTAGAACAGAATTTATTTCACAACGGCAGCATGGACTATGTAGCCCTAGAGCCCTTTTTGCAGCTGTATTTGTTAACCCTACTATTTAAACGTCTAGCCTTGAAGTCCCATATATTTTTTTTTCATACTATTCTCCATTTCCCACGCTACCGAGGTAGCTTTAAGAACAAAGGACTGAGCCTTTGAGGGAATATCCTCACTTGGCCCCCTTCTCTGTTCCTTCTTTAAGGAAAATTAGAAACGAGAGGGGAGGATTTCCAGCCCCCCGCTCCCTTCCCTTTTAGTCGCCTTCTACGACACGCAGGGCATACGTGAGAAGTATTCTTTCTCCCCTATCCCAAGGATAATATATATATATATATATATATATATATATATATATATATATATATATATATATATATATATATATATATATATGTGAAGCGTCTGGGGTAAACCATGGAAAGCTGTGTAGGTATGTATATTTGCGTGTGTGGACGTATGTATATACATGTGTATGGGGGTGGGTTGGGCAATTTCTTTCGTCTGTTTCCTTGCGCTACCTCGCAAACGCGGGAGACAGCGGAAAAAAAAAAAAAAAAAAAAAATATATATATATATATATATATATATATATATATATATATATATATATATTTTTTTTTTTTTTCTTTTTTTTTTCCTTTGTCGCTGTCTCCCGCGTTTGCGAGGTAGCGCAAGGAAACAGACGAAAGAAATGGCCCAACCCACCCCCATACACATGCCTTGATTCAATCCACTGACAGCACGTCAACCCCGCTATACCACATCGCTCCAATTCACTCTATTCTTTGCCCTCCTTTCACCCTCCTGCATGTTCAGGCCCCGATCACACAAAATCTTTTTCACTCCATCTTTCCACCTCCAATTTGGTCTCCCTCTTCTCCTCGTTCCCTCCACCTCCGACACATATATCCTCTTGGTCAATCTTTCCTCACTCATTCTCTCCATGTGACCAAACCATTTCAAAACACCCTCTTCTGCTCTCTCAACCACGCTCTTTTTATTTCCACACATCTTTCTTACCCTTACGTTACTTACTCGATCAAACCACCTCACACCACACATTATCCTCAAACATCTCATTTCCAGCACATCCATCCTCCTGCGCACAACTCTATCCATAGTCCACGCCTCGCAACCATACAACATTGTTGGAACCACTCTTCCTTCAAACATACCCATTTTTGCTTTCCGAGATAATGATCTCGACTTCCACACATTCTTCAAGGCTCCCAGAATTTTCGCCCCTTCCCCCACCCTATGATCCACTTCCGCTTCCATGGTTCCATCCGCTGCCAGATCCACTCCCAGATATCTAAAACACTTCACTTCCTCCAGTTTTTTCTCCATTCAAACTCACCTCCCAATTGAATTGCCCTCAACCCTACTGTACCTAATAACCTTGCTCTTATTCACATTTACTCTTAACTTTCTTCTTTCACACACTTTACCAAACTCAGTCACCAGCTTCTGCAGTTTCTCACATGAATCAGCCACCAGCGCTGTATCATCAGCGAACAACAACTGACTCACTTCCCAAGCTCTCTCATCCCCAACAGACTTCATACTTGCCCCTCTTTCCAAAACTCTTGCATTCACCTCCCTAACAACCCCATCCATAAACAAATTAAACAACCATGGAGACATCACACACCCCTGCCGCAAACCTACATTCACTGAGAACCAATCACTTTCCTCTCTTCCTACACGTACACATGCCTTACATCCTCGATAAAAACTTTTCACTGCTTCTAACAACTTGCCTCCCACACCATA
Source organism: Panulirus ornatus (assembly GCF_036320965.1). Classification (NCBI taxonomy): domain Eukaryota; kingdom Metazoa; phylum Arthropoda; class Malacostraca; order Decapoda; family Palinuridae; genus Panulirus; species Panulirus ornatus. The sequence continues at coordinate 42,133,264 of NC_092237.1, forward strand.
TATTCTCAATACCTTCCACAGAGCATATATATATATATATATATATATATATATATATATATATATATATAATATATATGTATAGATGCTCTGTGGAAGGTATTAAGAATATATGGTGTGGGAGGCAAGTTGTTAGAAGCAGTGAAAAGTTTTTATCGAGGATGCAAGGCATGTGTACGTGTAGGAAGAGAGGAAAGTGATTGGTTCTCAGTGAATGTAGGTTTGCGGGAGGGGTGTGTGATGCCTCCATGGTTGTTTAATTTGTTTATGGATGGGGTTGTTAGGGAGGTGAATGCAAGAGTTTTGGAAAGAGGGGCAAGTATGAAGTCTGTTGTGGATGAGAGAGCTTGGGAAGTGAGTCAGCTGTTGTTCGCTGATGATACAGCGCTGGTGGCTGATTCATGTGAGAAACTGCAGAAGCTGGTGACTGAGTTTGGTAAAGTGTGTGAAAGAAGAAAGTTAAGAGTAAATGTGAATAAGAGCAAGGTTATTAGGTACAGTAGGGTTGAGGGTCAAGTCAATTGGGAGGTAAGGTTGAATGGAGAAAAACTGGAGGAAGTGAAGTGTTTTAGATATCTGGGAGTGGATCTGGCAGCGGATGGAACCATGGAAGCGGAAGTGGATCATAGGGTGGGGGAGGGGGCGAAAATCCTGGGGGCCTTGAAGAATGTGTGGAAGTCGAGAACATTATCTCAGAAAGCAAAAATGGGTATGTTTGAAGGAATAGTGGCTCCAACAATGTTGTATGGTTGCGAGGCGTGGGCTATGGATAGAGTTGTGCGCAGGAGGGTGGATGTGCTGGAAATGAGATGTTTGAGAACAATGTGTGGTGTGAGGTGGTTTGATCGAGTAAGTAACGTAAGGGTAAGAGAGATGTGTGGAAATAAAAAGAGCGTGGTTAAGAGAGCAGAAGAGGGTGTTTTAAATGGTTTGGGCACATGGAGAGAATGAGTGAGGAAAGATTGACCAAGAGGATATATGTGTCGGAGGTGGAGGGAACGAGAAGTGGGAGACGAAATTGGAGGTGGAAAGATGGAGTGGAAAAGATTTTGTGTGATCGGGGCCTGAACATGCAGGAGGGTGAAAGGCGTGCAAGGAATAAAGTGAATTGGATCGATGTGGTATACCGGGGTTGACGTGCTGTCAGTGGATTGAATCAGGGCATGTGAAGCGTCTGGGGTAAACCATGGAAAGTTGTGTGGGGCCTGGATTTGGAAAGGGAGCTGTGGTTTCGGGCATTATTGCATGACAGCTGGAGACTGAGTGTGAACGAATGGGGCCTTTGTTATCTTTTCCTAGCGCTACCTCGCACACATGAGGGGGAGGGGGATGGTATTCCATGTGTGGCGAGGTGGCGATGGGAATGAATAAAGGCAGGCAGTGTGAATTGTCTGCATGGGTATATATGTATGTGTCTGTGTGTGTATATATATGTGTACATTGAGATGTATGGGTGTGTAGGTTTGCGAGTGTGGACGTGTGTGTATATACATGTGTATGGGGGTGGGTTGGGCCATTTCTTTCTTCTGTTTCCTTGCGCTACCTCGCTAATGCGGGAGACAGCGACAAAGCAAATAGATAAATAGATATATATATATATATATATATATATATATATATATATATATATATATATATATATATATATATATATATATATCCCTGGGGATAGGGGATTAAGAATACTTCCCACGTATTCCCTGCGTGTCGTAGAAGGCGACTAAACGGGGAGGGAGCGGGAGGCTGGAAATCCTCCCCTCTCGTTTTTTTTTTTTTTTAATTTTCCAAAAGAAGGAACAGAGGGGGTCAGGTGAGGATATTCCACAAAGGCCCAGTCCTCTGTTCTTAACGCTACCTCGCTAATGCGGGAAATGGCGAATAGTTTAAAAGAAGATAAAAGAATATATATATATATATATATATATATATATATATATATATATATATATATATATATATATATATATATATATATTTATATATATATATATATATATATATATATATATATATATATATATATATATATATATATATATATATATATATATATATATATATATATATATATATATATATATATATATATATATATATATATATATATATATATATATATATATATATATATATATATATATATATATATATATATATATATATATATATATATATATATATATATATATATATATTTATATATATATATATATATATATATATATATATATATATATATATATATATATATATATATATATATATATTTATATATCAGATTGGGGAAGAGCAGTGTGGTTTCAGAAGTGGTAGAGGATGTGTGGATCAGGTGTTTGCTTTGAAGAATGTATGTGAGAAATACTTAGAAAAACAAATGGATTTGTATGTAGCATGTATGGATCTGGAGAAGGCATATGATAGAGTTGATGGAGATGCTCTGTGCAAGGTATTAAGAATATATAGTGTGGGAGACAAGTTGTTAGAAGCAGTGAAAAGTTTTTATCGAGAGTGTAAGGCATGTGCACGTGTAGGAAGAGAGGAAAGTGATTGGTTCTCAGTGAATGTAGGTTTGCGGCAGGGGTGTGTGATGTCTCCAAGGTTGTTTAATTTGTTTATGGATGGGGTTGTTGTGTGGGGCCTGGATGTGGAAAGGGAGCTGTGGTTTCGGTGCATTATACATGACAGCTAGTGACTGAGTGTGAACGAATGTGGCCTTTGTTGTCTTTTCCTAGCGCTACCTCGCGCACATGCAGGGGAGGGGGTTTTCATTTCATGTGTGGCGAGGTGGCGACGGGAATGTATAAGGGCAGACAGTATGAATTATGTACATGTGTATATATGTTTATGTCTATGTGTGTATATATATGTATCCGTTGAGATGTATAGGTATGTATCTGTGCGTGTGTGGACGTGTATGTATATACATGTGTATGTGGGCGGGTTGGGCCATTCTTTCGTCTGTTTCCTTGCGGTACCTTGCTAACGTGGGAGACAGTGTCTATATTAGCTTGTAGTGGCCTCATAACATGATCAGAGGTTTAGTGACAAAACCGTGCGCATAGAAATTCAGTCATAGCAAGAAAATCCCACAGCTTTTTAGTTAAGTAAATGGTGTCCCAGCATATTAATGATACTTTTTACTGAGAAGACCAGTTGAGTCGGCCTAAATGTGTATACTTAACTGCAGTTATTCTGAAATATCTATAATCCTAGACTAATCCTATCCCTTTTACCTGGGAGGCTGTCACCTTTTGAAAAGTAAGTAATGTGTAGATTTATTTTCAATTTTTGTTCATTGATGGAACCTCATCTCTGTGGAATATATGTATCCTATGATAATAACGATTACTTTTAGTACTTCTAAGCTAACTGAAAAGAATACTCCGTGTTTTGCATCAGGTGCACAACATTGAGAATATAAATTTCTTTTATTTTTGTTAATTGTCATGATCATACATTCATCTAGTCCTAATAGTGTTTTGTTTAATGTTTACTTACTCGGCACCAAAATTTATGCATATTTTTCTACATATGACTGAAAATTTTTTCTGCTTCATATATGTGTTTCACATTGATTGTGTTTTGTAAAAATAAAAGATGTATGTATATATCTATACACATATACATGCTTATTATCACAGTCATGCATATATATGGTCAAGTATGTGTAAACCTCACCAAACAGTAATATATGCTTAGATGCACTTCTGCAACACAGTATATGCCATGCACAGTTTTTACTTTAATATTGTTAGTTCAAATTTGTCTTTATTTTGGATATTTTAATGACATCTGTTGGCCATATATACTTAGCCTTCAGTCTCTCGTCCACCTTACAGAAGATGATCAGTGAGAAAGAGGCTTTGTTGCCTTTCTTTACTGAAGAATCCATTTTTTGAAAATGCTCCTTCACTCAAAACTTTAGTTACGTTCTTTTAATCAAATTGATTCACTATACATATATATATATATATATATATATATATATATATATATATATATATATTTATATTATATATATACTTTTTTTTTTATTATACTTTGTCGCTGTCTCCCGCGTTTGCGAGGTTAGCGCAAGGAAACAGACGAAAGAAATGGCCCAACCCACCCCCATACACATGTATATACATACGTCCCCACACGCAAATATACATACCTACACAGCTTTCCATGGTTTACCCAGACGCTTCACATGCCTTGATTCAATCCACTGACAGCACGTCAACCCCGCTATACCACATCGCTCCAATTCACTCTATTCTTTGCCCTCCTTTCACCCTCCTGCATGTTCAGGCCCCGATCACACAAAATCTTTTTCACTCCATCTTTCCACCTCCAATTTGGTCTCCCTCTTCTCCTCGTTCCCTCCACCTCCGACACATATATCCTCTTGGTCAATCTTTCCTCACTCATTCTCTCCATGTGACCAAACCATTTCAAAACACCCTCTTCTGCTCTCTCAACCACGCTCTTTTTATTTCCACACATCTTTCTTACCCTTACGTTACTTACTCGATCAAACCACCTCACACCACACATTATCCTCAAACATCTCATTTCCAGCACATCCATCCTCCTGCGCACAACTCTATCCATAGTCCACGCCTCGCAACCATACAACATTGTTGGAACCACTCTTCCTTCAAACATACCCATTTTTGCTTTCCGAGATAATGATCTCGACTTCCACACATTCTTCAAGGCTCCCAGAATTTTCGCCCCTTCCCCCACCCTATGATCCACTTCCGCTTCCATGGTTCCATCCGCTGCCAGATCCACTCCCAGATATCTAAAACACTTCACTTCCTCCAGTTTTTTCTCCATTCAAACTCACCTCCCAATTGAATTGCCCTCAACCCTACTGTACCTAATAACCTTGCTCTTATTCACATTTACTCTTAACTTTCTTCTTTCACACACTTTACCAAACTCAGTCACCAGCTTCTGCAGTTTCTCACATGAATCAGCCACCAGCGCTGTATCATCAGCGAACAACAACTGACTCACTTCCCAAGCTCTCTCATCCCCAACAGACTTCATACTTGCCCCTCTTTCCAAAACTCTTGCATTCACCTCCCTAACAACCCCATCCATAAACAAATTAAACAACCATGGAGACATCACACACCCCTGCCGCAAACCTACATTCACTGAGAACCAATCACTTTCCTCTCTTCCTACACGTACACATGCCTTACATCCTCGATAAAAACTTTTCACTGCTTCTAACAACTTGCCTCCCACACCATATATTCTCAATACCTTCCACAGAGCATATATATATATATATATATATATATATATATATATATATATATATGTATAGATGCTCTGTGGAAGGTATTAAGAATATATGGTGTGGGAGGCAAGTTGTTAGAAGCAGTGAAAAGTTTTTATCGAGGATGCAAGGCATGTGTACGTGTAGGAAGAGAGGAAAGTGATTGGTTCTCAGTGAATGTAGGTTTGCGGGAGGGGTGTGTGATGCCTCCATGGTTGTTTAATTTGTTTATGGATGGGGTTGTTAGGGAGGTGAATGCAAGAGTTTTGGAAAGAGGGGCAAGTATGAAGTCTGTTGTGGATGAGAGAGCTTGGGAAGTGAGTCAGCTGTTGTTCGCTGATGATACAGCGCTGGTGGCTGATTCATGTGAGAAACTGCAGAAGCTGGTGACTGAGTTTGGTAAAGTGTGTGAAAGAAGAAAGTTAAGAGTAAATGTGAATAAGAGCAAGGTTATTAGGTACAGTAGGGTTGAGGGTCAAGTCAATTGGGAGGTAAGGTTGAATGGAGAAAAACTGGAGGAAGTGAAGTGTTTTAGATATCTGGGAGTGGATCTGGCAGCGGATGGAACCATGGAAGCGGAAGTGGATCATAGGGTGGGGGAGGGGGCGAAAATCCTGGGGGCCTTGAAGAATGTGTGGAAGTCGAGAACATTATCTCAGAAAGCAAAAATGGGTATGTTTGAAGGAATAGTGGCTCCAACAATGTTGTATGGTTGCGAGGCGTGGGCTATGGATAGAGTTGTGCGCAGGAGGGTGGATGTGCTGGAAATGAGATGTTTGAGAACAATGTGTGGTGTGAGGTGGTTTGATCGAGTAAGTAACGTAAGGGTAAGAGAGATGTGTGGAAATAAAAAGAGCGTGGTTAAGAGAGCAGAAGAGGGTGTTTTAAATGGTTTGGGCACATGGAGAGAATGAGTGAGGAAAGATTGACCAAGAGGATATATGTGTCGGAGGTGGAGGGAACGAGAAGTGGGAGACGAAATTGGAGGTGGAAAGATGGAGTGGAAAAGATTTTGTGTGATCGGGGCCTGAACATGCAGGAGGGTGAAAGGCGTGCAAGGAATAAAGTGAATTGGATCGATGTGGTATACCGGGGTTGACGTGCTGTCAGTGGATTGAATCAGGGCATGTGAAGCGTCTGGGGTAAACCATGGAAAGTTGTGTGGGGCCTGGATTTGGAAAGGGAGCTGTGGTTTCGGGCATTATTGCATGACAGCTGGAGACTGAGTGTGAACGAATGGGGCCTTTGTTATCTTTTCCTAGCGCTACCTCGCACACATGAGGGGGAGGGGGATGGTATTCCATGTGTGGCGAGGTGGCGATGGGAATGAATAAAGGCAGGCAGTGTGAATTGTCTGCATGGGTATATATGTATGTGTCTGTGTGTGTATATATATGTGTACATTGAGATGTATGGGTGTGTAGGTTTGCGAGTGTGGACGTGTGTGTATATACATGTGTATGGGGGTGGGTTGGGCCATTTCTTTCTTCTGTTTCCTTGCGCTACCTCGCAAATGCGGGAGACAGCGACAAAGCAAAATAGATAAATAGATATATATATATATATATATATATATATATATATATATATATATATATATATATATATATATATATATATATATATCCCTGGGGATAGGGGATTAAGAATACTTCCCACGTATTCCCTGCGTGTCGTAGAAGGCGACTAAACGGGGAGGGAGCGGGAGGCTGGAAATCCTCCCCTCTCGTTTTTTTTTTTTTTTAATTTTCCAAAAGAAGGAACAGAGGGGGTCAGGTGAGGATATTCCACAAAGGCCCAGTCCTCTGTTCTTAACGCTACCTCGCTAATGCGGGAAATGGCGAATAGTTTAAAAGAAGATAAAAGAATATATATATATATATATATATATATATATATATATATATATATATATATATATATATATATATATATATATATTTATATATATATATATATATATATATATATATATATATATATATATATATATATATATATATATATATATATATATATATATATATATATATATATATATATATTTATATATATATATATATATATATATATATATATATATATATATATATATATATATAATATATATATATATATATATATATATATATATATATATATATATATATATATATATATTTATATATATATATATATATATATATATATATATATATATATATATATATATATATATATATATATATATATATTTATATATCAGATTGGGGAAGAGCAGTGTGGTTTCAGAAGTGGTAGAGGATGTGTGGATCAGGTGTTTGCTTTGAAGAATGTATGTGAGAAATACTTAGAAAAACAAATGGATTTGTATGTAGCATGTATGGATCTGGAGAAGGCATATGATAGAGTTGATGGAGATGCTCTGTGCAAGGTATTAAGAATATATAGTGTGGGAGACAAGTTGTTAGAAGCAGTGAAAAGTTTTTATCGAGAGTGTAAGGCATGTGCACGTGTAGGAAGAGAGGAAAGTGATTGGTTCTCAGTGAATGTAGGTTTGCGGCAGGGGTGTGTGATGTCTCCAAGGTTGTTTAATTTGTTTATGGATGGGGTTGTTGTGTGGGGCCTGGATGTGGAAAGGGAGCTGTGGTTTCGGTGCATTATACATGACAGCTAGTGACTGAGTGTGAACGAATGTGGCCTTTGTTGTCTTTTCCTAGCGCTACCTCGCGCACATGCAGGGGAGGGGGTTTTCATTTCATGTGTGGCGAGGTGGCGACGGGAATGTATAAGGGCAGACAGTATGAATTATGTACATGTGTATATATGTTTATGTCTATGTGTGTATATATATGTATCCGTTGAGATGTATAGGTATGTATCTGTGCGTGTGTGGACGTGTATGTATATACATGTGTATGTGGGCGGGTTGGGCCATTCTTTCGTCTGTTTCCTTGCGGTACCTTGCTAACGTGGGAGACAGTGTCTATATTAGCTTGTAGTGGCCTCATAACATGATCAGAGGTTTAGTGACAAAACCGTGCGCATAGAAATTCAGTCATAGCAAGAAAATCCCACAGCTTTTTAGTTAAGTAAATGGTGTCCCAGCATATTAATGATACTTTTTACTGAGAAGACCAGTTGAGTCGGCCTAAATGTGTATACTTAACTGCAGTTATTCTGAAATATCTATAATCCTAGACTAATCCTATCCCTTTTACCTGGGAGGCTGTCACCTTTTGAAAAGTAAGTAATGTGTAGATTTATTTTCAATTTTTGTTCATTGATGGAACCTCATCTCTGTGGAATATATGTATCCTATGATAATAACGATTACTTTTAGTACTTCTAAGCTAACTGAAAAGAATACTCCGTGTTTTGCATCAGGTGCACAACATTGAGAATATAAATTTCTTTTATTTTTGTTAATTGTCATGATCATACATTCATCTAGTCCTAATAGTGTTTTGTTTAATGTTTACTTACTCGGCACCAAAATTTATGCATATTTTTCTACATATGACTGAAAATTTTTTCTGCTTCATATATGTGTTTCACATTGATTGTGTTTTGTAAAAATAAAAGATGTATGTATATATCTATACACATATACATGCTTATTATCACAGTCATGCATATATATGGTCAAGTATGTGTAAACCTCACCAAACAGTAATATATGCTTAGATGCACTTCTGCAACACAGTATATGCCATGCACAGTTTTTACTTTAATATTGTTAGTTCAAATTTGTCTTTATTTTGGATATTTTAATGACATCTGTTGGCCATATATACTTAGCCTTCAGTCTCTCGTCCACCTTACAGAAGATGATCAGTGAGAAAGAGGCTTTGTTGCCTTTCTTTACTGAAGAATCCATTTTTTGAAAATGCTCCTTCACTCAAAACTTTAGTTACGTTCTTTTAATCAAATTGATTCACTATACATATATATATATATATATATATATATATATATATATATATATATATATATATATATATACATATATATTCTTTTTTTTTTATTATACTTTGTCGCTGTCTCCCGCGTTTGCGAGGTAGCGCAAGGAAACAGACGAAAGAAATGGCCCAACCCACCCCCATACACATGTATATACATACGTCCACACACGCAAATATACATACCTACACAGCTTTCCATGGTTTACCCCAGACGCTTCACATGCCTTGATGCAATCCACTGACAGCACGTCAACCCCGGTATACCACATCGCTCCAATTCACTCTATTCCTTGCCCTCCTTTCACCCTCCTGCATGTTCAGGCCCCGATCACACAAAATCTTTTTCACTCCATCTTTCCACCTCCAATTTGGTCTCCCTCTTCTCCTCGTTCCCTCCACCTCCGACACATATATCCTCTTGGTCAATCTTTCCTCACTCATTCTCTCCATGTGCCCAAACCACTTCAAAACACCCTCTTCTGCTCTCTCAACCACGCTCTTTTTATTTCCACACATCTCTCTTACCCTTACGTTACTCACTCGATCAAACCACCTCACACCACACATTGTCCTCAAACATCTCATTTCCAGCACATCCATCCTCCTGCGCACAACTCTATCCATAGCCCACGCCTCGCAACCATACAACATTGTTGGAACCACTATTCCTTCAAACATACCCATTTTTGCTTTCCGAGATAATGTTCTCGACCTCCACACATTCTTCAAGGCCCCCAGAATTTTCGCCCCCTCCCCCACCGTATGATCCACTTCCGCTTCCATGGTTCCATCCGCTGCCAGATCCACTCCCAGATATCTAAAACACTTCACTTCCTCCAGTTTTTCTCCATTCAAACTCACCTCCCAATTGACTTGACCCTCAACCCTACTGTACCTAATAACCTTGCTCTTATTCACATTTACTCTTAACTTTCTTCTACCACACACTTTACCAAACTCAGTCACCAACTTCTGCAGTTTCTCACATGAATCAGCCACCAGCGCTGTATCATCAGCGAACAACAACTGACTCACTTCCCAAGCTCTCTCATCCACAACAGATGGCATACTTGCCCCTCTTTCCAAAACTCTTGCATTTACCTCCCTAACAACCCCATCCATAAACAAATTAAACAACCATGGAGACATCACACACCCCTCCCGCAAACCTACATTCACTGAGAACCAGTCACTTTCCTCTCTTCCTACACGTACACATGCCTTACATCCTCGATAAAAACTTTTCACTGCTTCTAACAACTTTCCTCCCACACCATATATTCTTAATACCTTCCACAGAGCATCTCTGTCAACTCTATCATATGCCTTCTCCAGATCCATAAATGCTACATACAAATCCATTTGCTTTTCTAAGTATTTCTCACATACATTCTTCAAAGCAAACACCTGATCCACACATCCTCTACCACTTCTGAAACCACACTGCTCTTCCCCAATCTGATGCTCTGTACATGCCTTCACCCTCTCAATCAATACCCTCCCATATAATTTACCAGGAATACTCAACAAACTTATACCTCTGTAATTTGAGCACTCACTCTTATCCCCTTTGCCTTTGTACAATGGCACTATGCACGCATTCCGCCAATCCTCAGGCACCTCACCATGAGTCATACATACATTAAATAACCTTACCAACCAGTCAACAATACAGTCACCCCCTTTTTTAATAAATTCCACTGCAATACCATCCAAACCTGCTGCCTTGCCGGCTTTCATCTTCTGCAAAGCTTTCACTACCTCTTCTCTGTTTACCAAATCATTTTCCCTAACCCTCTCACTTTGCACACCACCTCGACCAAAACACCCTATATCTGCCACTCTATCATCAAACACATTCAACAAACCTTCAAAATACTCACTCCATCTCCTTCTCACATCACCACTACTTGTTATCACCTCCCCATTTGCGCCCTTCACTTTATTTATTTATTTATATTTATTTATTTGCTTCGTCGCTGTCTCCCGCATTAGCGAGGTAGCGCAAGGAAAAAGACGAAAGAATGGCCCAACCCACCCACATGCAAATATATATATACATACACGTCCACACACGCAAATATACATACCTGTACATCTCAATGTACACATATATATATAAACACAGACATATACATATATACCCATGTACATAATTCATACTATCTGCCTTTATTTGTTTCCATCGCCACCTCGCCACACATGAAATAACAACCCCCTCCCCCCTCATGTGTGCGAGGTAGCGCTAGGAAAAGACAGCAAAGGCCCCATTCGTTCACACTCAGTCTCTAGCTGTCATGTAATAATGCACCGAAACCACAGCTCCCTTTCCCCATCCAGGCCCCACACAACTTTCCATGGTTTATCCCAGACGCTTCACATGCCCTAGTTCAATCCATTGACAGCACGTCGACCCCGGTATACCACATCGTTCCAATTCACTCTATTCCTTGCAAGCCTTTCACCCTCCTGTATGTTCAGGACCCAATCACTCAAAATCTTTTTCACTCCATCTTTCCACCTCCAATTAGGTCTCCCACTTCTCCTCGTTCCCTCCACCTCTGACACATATATCCTCTTGGTCAATCTTTCCTCACTCATTCTCTCCATGTGACCAAACCATTTCAAAACACCCTCTTCTGCTCTCTCAACCACACTCTTTTTATCACCACACATCTCTCTTACCCTTTCATTACTTACTCGATCAAACCACCTCACACCACATATTGTCCTCATACATCTCATTTCCAGCACATCTACTCTCCTCCGCACAACTCTATCTATAGCCCACGCCTCGCAACCATTTAACATGTTGGAACCACTATTCCTTCAAACATACACATATTTGCTTTCCAAGATAACGATCTCGATTTCCATACATTTTTCAATGCTCCCAGAACTGCTCTTCCCCAATCTGATACTTATATATATATATATATATATATATATATATATATATATATATATATATATATATATATATATATATATATATATATATATACATATATATATATATATATATTTTTTTTTTCCAAAAGAAGGAACAGAGGGGGCCAGGTGAGGATATTCCGAAAAAGGCCCAGTCCTCTGTTCTTAACGCTACCTCGCTAATGCGGGAAATGGCGATTAGTTTGAAAATATATATATATATATATATATATATATATATATATATATATATATATATATATATATATATATATATATATATATATCTTTCATACTATTCGCCATTTCCCGCGTTAGCGAGGTAGCGTTAAGAATAGAGGACTGAGCCTTTGAAGGAATATCCTCAGCTGGCCCCCTTCTCTGTTTCTTCTTTTGGAAAAAAAAAAAAAGAAGAAAAAAGAGAGGGGAGGATTTCCAGCCACCCGCTCCCTCCCCTTTTAGTATTCTTTCTCCCCTATCCCCAGGGATAATTTATATATACATATATATATATATATATATATATATATATATATATATATATATATATATATATATATATATATATATGTGTGTGTGTGTGTGTGTGTGTGTGTGTGTGTGTGTGTGTGTGTGTGTGTGTGTGTGTGTAAGATGTCATTTCCCGAGTTAGCGAGGTAGCGTTAAGAACAGAGGACTGACCCTTAGAAGGAATATCCTCACTTGGTCCCTTCTCTGTTCCTTTTGAAAAATTAAAAACGAAACGGAAGGGGGGACTTCCAGCGCCCCACTCTCTCCTTTAGTCGCATACGACACGCAGGGAATAAATGGGAAGTATTCTTTCTCCCCTATCCTTTTTTTTTTTTTTCATACTATTCGCCATCTCCCGCGTTGGCGAGGTAGCGTTAAGAACAGAGGACTGAGCCTTTGAGGGAAATCCTCACTTGGCCTCCCTATAGACACACACTCACATACACACACAAATACCCAATTTTCTGCTGTGGGATCTACCCTGAAATTGGAATACGTTGGCGTTAACCTGGAAGTGTTTAGTATTTGGAACAGAGCAACAGACCAACACGGCAATTCAGTTTCCTAGACATTTTTCCACACATAATCATGGAGGTGATGAGGAAGATATCCCCTTTAGCACATTAATGTCTCATTTTTCTACTTGATAACTTGTCTAGCCAACAGCATTGAACATATACTCCTGTGACTCGGTGGAAAGCGTATATATACCCGTGTATATCACATATATGTAGTAAGCACCAATTGTCAATGAAATTGAGAAATATAAGGTTAGAAAATGTATGAGAAAGATTCGTGTACGTTTGTAGTTAGGCTCTGTCTTATATGGCTTTCAGATTTGATAAGCAAACTTTGTTTGTTTGCTATTTCATTAATTATGTGAGAATGCGAGAATCAGATTTCTACTGCAAACTGACTCAGGTGAGAAATATATATTTTTCCATGTCTATTTTACTCGCACATTTTAATCGCCCTCTTTTCCTTAAATGTAATACATGTGTTTTAGCAGTGTCATATTGCACTTTACTGTACTTGCACTATAAAGTCTAAATATAATGTACTTGTCTATCTGTCAGCTTATCTATCAATTTCCTTAAAGTAAATAAAACTGGGTTACATCTTGGCGTGTTGGATGTGAAATGGTTTCCAAGTCTCGCGATTTCTCGAATACTCATCAGTAACAATATATATAAATTTTCTATATTGTCAAATGTTTCGTAACATCATATTTAAAGTATCTATTTGTTTGCATAAATAAAAAAGATTAAAGATGTATATTCGCCACTTGATTTATTGTTGGTCAAGATGTATAGCCAAAGATCTCAGCTGGTAGTCAACGAAAACAGTCCACCAAGTAAACATTGCCACTCATCAACTTGCCGTTAATAATGGCAAATATCGCCATACAGAGAATTAAGAGGGAGTTTAAGGAAGTTATCAAAAGCGATGAAGTACGTTTTATTAGCTTCTTTCATGGTGAAGTCAGGTCTAACTTAAGACATAGTTGTGGGTATACTATTAGAGGTCAAGGCAAATGTATGATGAATGTTGATAAACATTGACTGAATGGGAGCGAAGTTTACAGTTGTAGACCTTTGTGCTCAATAAACTTCACTCCTGTATATTTGTAGTTCCGATGGTTAAGTTTCTTATGTAATGTCTTTGGATTCACGTGATGGGAACCTACAATGCTATATATATATATTTTGCTTATTACAAATGTATTCCTCTAATAGGATAATCCGATCGCCACTTTATGTGTCCAATTATATTAGAGTTTTAGATGAAGTATGGCAATAGGTTATGGGACTGAATTTTTTCTTTTGAGGCTATGTTTATGTGAGCTCTTATTGTTGTTTAGGGTTATGGTGATTCTAACGTAAGTATTTATGGTCATCATTGATTTATAAGTTTACCCTTGCATCAAAATAAACTTGGGATATTGAGTGATTATGCTTAGCAGTGTTAGTATAATGTTTAGAGAGTACAGTATAAGTTGCAGAACAGAGTTTATTCTGTGGTACATTATCACTTGGGCAATAGTTGTGAGAATTTTAAATGTCAGGAAAGCTATAGTAAATATTTATGAGAAAATCTTGTTAGAAATTCATAGTCTGTAAAAGTCGTATAACCTTCAAGCCAGCAAGATTCATCTGGGTTACTGAATTCTAGTTGAAATATACTAGTCACACACATGTTTGAGCATAATATACATGCTGAGGAATGAATATAACTGATGATAGACTGAACAGTAAGTAGCGTCATTGCCCAGCCTCTCTACAAGTAGCAGTTCCTTATAACCCATAGTAACAGACCAATTTGATGTTGGTGTATTTCATATTTACATCTTAGCTACATGGGAAGGTTAGGTAAAGCTTTCATCCATTCTGTTGATTTTATGTTTTATTGATTTACGTTGATTAACTCCACATTTTCATTCTTGTCATGGTATGTGATATCATTTAATGAGATGAACTGCACCTATTCACATTCCCTAATTGTCATTGTATTCACCAAACACTGCAGTAGCATTTCAGAGAAGAGTCACTCAATATCAAAAGCTAGTTTCGTTGAAAGGAAAAACCTGTAATTTACCTGAAAATCATTATTATTAGTAGTAGTAATAGTAGTAGTAGTAGCAGTTACCTTTTCTGCATAGCAACATTGCACCAGTAACAGATAAAGAATTTTCTCATTTATTCTTATCTGCTGTAGCTACCATGTATTATTATTATCATTGTTATTATCATTATTGTTATTATTATTTACATCATTATGATTATCATTATTTTCAGTAATATGTTATTGATATTATTATGATAATAATAATGAAAATGATAAATTTTTTTTTTTTTCATACTATTCGCCATTTCCCGCGATAGCGAGGTAGCGTTAAGAACAGAGGACTGGGCCTTTGAGGGAATATCCTCACCTGGCCCCCTTCTCTGTTCCCTCTTTTGGAAAATTAAAAAAGAAAGAAAAAAAAACGAGAGGGGAGGATTTCCAGCCCCCCGCTCCCTTCCCTCTTAGTCGCCTTCTACGACACGCAGGAAAAATGTGGGAAGTATTCTTTCTCCCCTATCCCCAGGGATAAAATGATAATAGTAATAATAATAATGCTAGTTTGTATGTGGCGGGGTGGCAACAGGAATGGATGAAGGCAGGAATAAGCAATATGTACATGTGTATATGTATATGTATATGTCTGTCTATGTATATGTACATATACGGTGAAATGTATATGTGCATGTGTGGGTGTTTATGTATATACATAAGTATGTTAGTGGGTTGGGCCATTCTTTCATCTGTTTTCTTGTGCTACCTCGCAAAACATGGGACATGGTGATTAAGTATAATGATAAAAAAATTATAATAATTATGACATTATTATTATTTAGTATACTTAGTCGCTTTCTCCCGCGTTAACGAGGTAGCGCAATGAAACAGACAAAAGAATGGCCCTACCCACACACATACACATGTATATACATAAATGCCTACACACGCACATATACATGCCTATACATTTCAACGTATAGATACATATACATACACAGACATATACATATAAACACATGTACATATTCATACTTGCTGCCTTCATCCATTCCTGTCGCCATTCCTCCACACATGAAATGGCACCCCCCTCCCCCGCATGCGCGTGAGGTAGCGCGAGGAAAAGACAACAAAGGCCACATTCGTTCACACTCAGTCTCTAGCTGTCATGTGTAATGCACTGAAACCACAGCTCTCTTTCCACATCCAGGCTCCATAAAACTTTCCATGGTTTACCCCAGACGCTTCACATGCCACGTGCCCTGGTTCAGTCCATTGACAGCACATTGACGATGGTATACCACATTGTTCCAATTCACTCTATTCCTTGCATGCCTCTCACCCTCCTGTATGTTCAGTCCCTGATCGCTCACAATCTTTTCCACTCCATCCTTCTACCTCCAATTTCGTCTCCCACTTCTTGTTCCCTCAACCTCTGACACATATCCTCTTTGTCAATCTTTCCTCACTCATTCTCTCCATGTGACCAAGCCATCTCAAAACACCCTCTTTCGCTCTCTCAACCATACTCTTTTTATTACCACACATCTCTCATACCCTCTCATTACTTACTCGATCAAACTACCTCACACTACATATTGTCCTCAAACATTTCATTTCCAACACATCCACCCTCCTTCGCACAACCCTGTTTATAGCCCATGCCTTGCAACCATATAACATTGATAAAACCATTATTCCTTCAAACATACCCATTTTTGCTCTCTGAGATAACGTTTTTGCCTTCCAGACATTCTTCAGCACTCCCAAAACCTTCGCCCCTTCCCCCACCCTGTGACTCACTTCCGCTTCCATGGTTCCATCTGCTGCCAAATCCACTCCCAGATATCTAAAACACTTCACTTCCTCCAGTTTTTCTCCATTCAAACTTACCTCCCAATTGACTTGTCCCTCAACCCTACTGTACCTAATAACCTTGCTCTTATACACATTTACTCTCAGCTTTCTTCTTTCACACACATTACCAAACTTAGTCACCAGCTTCTGCAGTTTCTCACAGGAATCAGTCACCAGCACTGTATCATCAGCAAAGAACAAGTGACTCACTTCCCAAGCTCTCTCATCCACAACATACTGCATACTTGCCCCTTTTTCCAGAACTCTTGCATTCACCTCCCTAACAACCCCATCCATAAAAAATGAAACAACCATGGAGACATCACACACCCCTGCCGCAAACCTACATTCGCTGAAAACACGTAAGCCAATAAAGCTCTCTGGCCATCTCTCCTACTTACATATGTATGCTTATGTATATATCTCTTTTTAAACCAGGTATTCCCAATCACCAGTCCTTTTTCAGCACATAGATCTACAAGCTCTTCACCATTTCCATTTACAACACTGAATACCCCATGTACACCAATTATTCCCTCAACTGCCACATTACTCACCTTTGCATTCAAATCACCCATCACTATAACCTGGTCTTGTGCATCAAAACTACTAACACACTCACTAAGCTGCCCCCAAAACACTTGCCTCTCATGATCTTTCTTCTCATGCCCAGGTGCATATGCACCAATAATCACCCATCTCTCTCCATCCACTTTCAGTTTTACCTATATCAATCTAGAGTTTACTTTCTTACACTCTATCACATACTCCCCCCACTCCTGGGGATAGTGGATAGGGGAAAAGAATACTTCCCACGCATTCCTCACATGTCGTAGGTGACGATAGGGTACGGGAGCAAGGGGCTGGAAA
The DNA here is from genome assembly GCF_036320965.1 of Panulirus ornatus. Taxonomy (NCBI): domain Eukaryota; kingdom Metazoa; phylum Arthropoda; class Malacostraca; order Decapoda; family Palinuridae; genus Panulirus; species Panulirus ornatus. The sequence continues at coordinate 42,151,210 of NC_092237.1, forward strand.
CCATCCCCTCCTTGTATTCTAATTTTCTAAAAGGGGAAACAGAAGGAGTCACGCGGGGAGTGCTCATCCTCCTCATAGGCTCAGATTGGGGTGTCTAAATGTGTGTGGATGTAACCAAGATGAGAAAAAAGGAGAGATAGGTAGTATGTTTGAGGAAAGGAACCTGGATGTTTTGGCTCTGAGTGAAACGAATCTCAAGGGTATAGGGGAAGAGTGGTTTGGGAATGTCTTGGGAGTAAAGTCAAGGGAAGGAGTAGCACTACTCCTGAAACAGGAATGGTGGGAATATGTGATAGAGTGTAAGAAAGTAAAGTCTAGATTGATATGGGTAAATCTGAAAGTTGATGAAGAGAGATGGGTGATTATTGGTTCATATGCACCTGGGCATAAGAAGAAGCAGCTGAGTGAGTGTGTTAGTAGTTTTGATGCACGAGACCAGGTTATAGTGATGGGTGATTTGAATGCAAAGGTGAGTAATGTGGCAGTTGAGGGAATAATTGGTGTACATTGGGTGTTCAGTGTTGTAAATGGAAATGGTGAAGAGCTTGTAGATTTATGTGCTGAAAAAGGACTGGTGATTGGAAATACCTGGTTTAAAAAGAGAGATATACATAAGTATATGTATGTAAGTAGGAGAGATGGCCAGAGAGCGTTATGGATTACGTGTTAATTGATAGGTGCGTGAAAGAGAAACTTTTGGATGTTGATGTGCTGAGAGGTGCAACTGGAGGGATGTCTGATCATTATCTTGTGGAGGTAAAGGTGAAGAGTTGTAGAGGTTTTCAGAAAAGAAGAGAGAATGTTGGGGTGAAGAGAGCGGTGAGAGTAAGTGAGCTTGGGAAGGAAACTAGTGTGAGGAATCACCAAGAGAGACTGAGTACAGAATGGAAAAAGGTGAGAACAAAGGACATAAGTGAAGTGGGGGAGGAATGGGATGTATTTAGGGAAGCAGTGATGGCTTGCACAAAAGATGCTTGTGGCATGTGAAGTGTGGGAGGTGGGCAGATTAGAAAGGGTAGTGGGTGGTCGGATGAAGAAGTAAGATTATTAGTGAAAGAGAAGAGAGAGGCATTTGGACGATTTTTGCAGGGAAATAATGCAAATGACTGGGAGATGTATAAAAGAAAAAGGCAGGAGGTCAAGAGAAAGATGCAAGAGGTGAAAAAGAGGACAAATGAGAGTTGGGGTGAGAGAGTATCATTAAAATTTAGGGAGAATAAAAAGACGTCTTGGAAGGAGGTAAATAAAGTGTGTAAGACAAGAGAACAAATGGGAACTTCAGTGAAGGGGGCTAATGGGGAGGTGATAACAAGTAGTGGTGATGTGAGAAGGAGATGGAGTGAGTTTTTTGAAGGTTTGTTGATTGTGTTTGATGATAGAGTGGCAGATATAGGGTATTTTGGTCAAGGTGGTGTGCAAAGTAAGAGGGTATGGGAGAATGATTTGATAAACAAAGAAGAGGTAGTAAAAGCTTTGTGGAAGATGAAAGCCAGTAAGGCAGCGGGTTTGGATTGTATTGCAGTGGAATCTATTAAAAAAAGGGGGTGGCGGTATTGTTGACTGGTTGGTGAGGCTATTTAATGTATGTATGACTCATGGTGAGGTGCCTGAGGATTGGCGGCATGCTTGCATAGTGCCATTGTACAAAGGCAAAGGGGATAAAGGTGAGTGCTGAAATGGAAATGGTGAAGAGCTTGTAGATTTATGTGCTGAAAAAGGACTGGTGATTGGAAATACCTGCCTTTAAAAACAGAGATATACATAAGTATTCCTGGGAAATTATATGGGAGGATATTGATTGATGGGGTGAAAGCACATACAGAGCATCAGATTGGGGAAGAGCAGTGTGGTTTCAGAAGTGGTAGAGGATGTGTGGATCAGGTGTTTGCTTTGAAGAATGTATGTGAGAAATACTTAGAAAAGCAAATGGATTTGTATGTAGCATTTATGGATCTGGAGAAGGCATTTGATAGAGTTGATAGAGATGATCTGTGGAAGGTATTAAGAATATATGGTGTAGGAGGTAAGTTGTTAGAAGCAGTGAAAAGATTTTATCGAGGATGTAAGGCATGTGTACGAGTAGGAAGAGAGGAAAGTGATTGGTTCTCAGTGAATGTTGGTTTGCGGCAGGGGTGTGTGATGTCTCCATGGTTGTTTAATTTGTTTATGGATGGGGTTGTTAGGGAGGTAAGTTGTTAGAAGTAGTGAAAAGTTTTTATCGAGGATGTAAGGCATGTGTACGAGTAGGAAGAGAGAAAAGTGATTGGTTCTCAGTGAATGTTGGTTTGCGGCAGGGGTGTGTGATGTCTCCATGGTTGTTCACTTTGTTTATGGATGGGGTTGTTAGGGAGATGAATGCAAGAGTTTTGGAAAGAGGGGCAAGTATGCAATCTGTTGTGTATGAGAGAGTTTGGGAAGTGAGTCAGTAGTTGTTCAATGATGATACAGCGCTGGTGGCTGATTCCTGTGAGAAACTGCAGAAGCTGGTGACTGAGTTTGGTTAAGTGTTTGAAAGAAGAAAGCTGAGACTATATGGGAATGAGAGCAAGGTTGTTAGGTACAGTAGGGTTGAGGGACAAGTCAATTGGGAGGTAAGTTTGAATGGAGAAAAACTGGAGGAAGTGAAGTGTGTTAGATATCTGGGAGTGGATCTGGCAGCAGATGGAACCATGGAAGCGGAAGTGAATAATACGGTGGGGGAAGGGGCAAAAGTTCTAGGAGCGTTGAAGAATATGTGGAAGTCGAGAACATTATCTCGGAAAGCAAAAATGGGTATGTTTGAAGGAATAGTGGTTCCAACAATGTTATATGGTTGCGAGGCATGGGCTATAGATAGAGTAGTGCACAGGAGGGTGGTTTGATCGAATAAGTAATAATAGGGTAAAGAGGTGTGTGGTAATAAAAAGAGTGTGGTTGAGAGAGCAGAAGAGGGTGTTTTGAAATGGTTTGGTCACATGGAGAGAATAAGTGAGGAAAGATTGACAAAGAGGATATATGTGTCAGAGGTAGAGGGAACAAGGAGAAGTGGGAGACTAAATCGGAGGTGGAAAGATGGAGTGAAAAAGATTTTGAGTAATCGGGGCCTGAACATGCAGGAGGATGAAAGGCATGCAAGGAATAGAGTGAATTGAAATGATGTGGTATACCAGGGTCGACGTGCTGTCAATGGATTGAACCAGGGCATGTGAAGTGTCTGGGGTAAACCATGGAAAGTTTTGTGGGGCCTTGATGTGGAAAAGGAGCTGTGATTTCGGTGCATTATTACATGACAGCTAGATATTGAGTGTGAACAAATGTGGCCTTTGTTGTCTTTCCCTAGTGCTACCTCGCACACATGCGGGGGGAAGGGGGGTTGTTATTTCATGTGTGGTGGGTTAGTGATGGGAATGAATAAAGGGAGAGAGTATGAATTATGTACATGTGTATATATGTATATGTCTGTGTGTGTATATATATGTATACGTTGAGATGGATAGGTATGTATATGTGTGTGTGTGTACGTGTATGTATATACATGTGTATGTGGGTGGGTTGGGCCATTCTTTCCTGTGTTTCCTTGTGCTACCTCGTTAACGTGTAAGAAAGCGACAGTGTGAAATACAATGAATAAATATATATTTTTTTTTTTTTTTTTATACTTTGTCGCTGTCTCCCGCGTTTGCGAGGTAGCGCAAGGAAACAGACGAAAGAAATGGCCCCCCCCCCCCATACACATGTATATACATACGTCCACACACGCAAATATACATACCTACACAACTTTCCATGGTTTACCCCAGACGCTTCACATGCCTTGATTCAATCCACTGACAGCACGTCAACCCCGGTATACCACATCGCTCCAATTCACTCTATTCCTTGCCCTCCTTTCACCCTCCTGCATGTTCAGGCCCCGATCACACAAAATCTTTTTCACTCCATCTTTCCACCTCCAATTTGGTCTCCCTCTTCTCCTCGTTCCCTCCACCTCCGACACATATATCCTCTTGGTCAATCTTTCCTCGCTCATTCTCTCCATATGCCCAAACCACTTCAAAACACCCTCTTCTGCTCTCTCAACCACGCTCTTTTTATTTCCACACATCTCTCTTACCCTTACGTTACTCACTCGATCAAACCACCTCACACCACATATTGTCCTCAAACATCTCATTTCCAACACATCCACTCACCTCCACACAACTCTATTAATAGCCCAGGCCTTGCAACCATATAACTTTGTTGGAACCACTATTCCTTTAAACATATAAATATATATATTTATATTTATTTATTTATTATACTTTCTCGCTGTCTTCTGCGTTAGCGAGGTAGTGCAAGGAAACAGACGAAAGAAATGGTCCAACCCACCAACATACACATGTATATACATACACGTCCACACACAGCACATATACATACCTATGCGTCTCAAAATATACATATATATATACACACACAGACATATACATGTATAGACATGTACATGATTCATACTGTCTGCCCTTATTCATTCCCGTCACCACCCCACCACACATGAAAATGAAAACCCCCTCCCCACTCATGTGCGCAAGGTAGCGCTAGGAAAAGACAACAAAGGCCACATTCGTTCACTCTCAAAATCTAGTTGTCATGTAATAATGCACCGAAACCACAGCTCCCTTTCCTCATCGAGGCTCCACAAAACTTTCCATGGTTTACCCCAGACGCTTCACATGCCCTGGTTCAATCCATTGACAGTATGCCGACCCCGGTATACCACATCGTTCCAATTCACTCTATTCCTTGCACACCTTTCACCCTCCTGCATGTTCAGGCCCCAATCACTCAAAATCTTTTTCACTCCATCCTTCCACCTCCAATTTGGTCTCCGACTTCTCCTCTTTCCCTGAACCTCTGACGCATATATCCTCTTTAAATCTTTCCTCACTCATTCTCTCCATGTGACCAAACCATTTCAAAACACCCTCTTCTGCTCTCTCAACCATACTCTTTATATTACCTCACATCTCTCTTACCCCTTCATTACTTACTCGATCAAACCACCTCACACCACATATTGTCCTCAAACATCTCATTTCCAACACATCCACTCACCTCCACACAACTCTATTAATAGCCCAGGCCTCGCAACCATATAACTTTGTTGGAACCACTGTTCCTTTAAACATACTCACTTTGGTTTCCGAGATAATTTTCTCAACTTCCACACATTCTTCAACGCTCCCAGAATTTTTGCCCCCTCCACCACCCTATGATTCACTTCTGCTTCTATGGTTCCATCCGCTGCCAGATCCACTCCCAGATATCTAAAAACACTTCACTTCCTCCAGTTTTTCTCCATTCAAACTTACCTCCCAATTGACTTGTCCCTCAACCCTACTGTACCTAATAACCTTACTTTTATTCACATTTACTCTCAGCTTTCTTCTTTCACACACTTTACCAAACTCAGTCACCATCTTCTACAGTTTCTCACCCAAATCAGTCACCAGTGCTGTATCATCAGCGAACAACAACTGACTCACTTCCCAAGGTCTCTCATACACAAAAGACTGCATACTTGCCTCTCTTTCCAAAACTCTTGCATCTACCTCCCTAACAACCCCATCCATAAACAAATTAAACAACCATGGAGACATCACACACCCCTGCCGCAAACCAACTTTTACTGAGAACCAATCACTTTCCTCTCTTCCTACACGTACACATGCCGTACATCCTCGATAAAATCTTTTCATTGCTTCTAACAACTTACCTTCCACAGAGCTTCTCTATCAACTCTATCATATGCCTTCTCCAGATCCATAATTGCTACGTACAAATCCATTTGCTTTTCTAAGTATTTCTCACATACATTCTTCAAAGCAAACACCTGATCCACACATCCTCTACCACTTCTGAAACCACACTTCTCTTCCCCAATCTGATGCTCTGTACATACCTTCACCCTCTCAATCAATATTTATTTATATTTCACTTGCTTTGTCGCTGTCTCCCGCGTTAGTGAGGTAGCGCAAGGAAACAGAGGAAAGAATGGCCCAACCCACCAACATACACATGTATATACATACACGTCCACACATGCACATGTACATACCTATACATCTCAACATATACTTATATATACTCACACAGACATACATATATACACATGTACATAATTCATACTGTCTGCCTTTATTCATTCCCATCACCACCCCGCCACACATGATATAACAACCCCCTCCCCCCTCATGTGTGCGAGGTAGCGCTAGGAAAAGACAACAAAGGCCACATTCGTTCACAATCAGTCTCTAGCTGTCATGTAATATTGCACCGAAACCACAGCTCTCAATCAATACCCTCCTATATAATTTCCCAGGAATACTCAACAAACTTATACCTCTGTAATTTGAGCACCCACTCTTATCCCCTTTGACTTTGTACAATGGCACTATGCAATCATTCCGCCAATCCTCAGGCACCTCACCATACATGCCATACATGCATTAGATAACCTTACCAACCAGTCAACAATACAATCACCCCACCTTTTTTTTTTTTATAAATTCCACTTCGGCACCATCCAAACCCACTGCCTTGCCGGCTTTCATCTTCCGCAAAGCTTTTACTACATCTTCTCTGTTTACCAAATCATTCTCCCTAACCCTCTCACTTTGCACACCACCTCGACCAAAACATCCTATATATCCCACTATATCATCAAACGCATTCAACAAACCTTCAAAATACTCACTCCATCTCCTTCTCACATCACCACTACTTATTATCACCTCCCCAATAGTCCCCTTCACTGATGTTCCCATTTCTTCCCTTGTCTTATAGCACTTTATTTGCCTCCTTCCAAAATATCTTTTTATTCTCCCTAAAATTTAATGATGCTCTCTCACCCCAACACTCATTTGCCCTCTTTTTCACCTCTTGCACCTTTCTCTTGACCTCCTGCCTCTTTCTTTTATACATCTTCCAGTCATTTGCATTACTTCCCTGCAAAAATTGTCCAAATGCCTCTCTCTTCTCTTCCACTGTTAATCTTACTTCTTCATCCCACCACTCACTACCCTTTCTAATCTACCCACTTCCCACGTTTCTCATGCCACAAGCACGTTTTGCGCAAGCCATCACTGCTTCCCTAAATACATCCCATTCCTCCCCCACTCCACTTACGTCCTTTGTTCTCACCTTTTTCCATTCTGTACTCAGTCTCTCTTGGTGCTTCCTCGCACAAGTCTCCTTCCCAAGCTTGCTTACTTACTCTCACCACTCTCTTCACCCCAACATTCTCTCTTCTTTTCTGAAAAGCTCTACAAATCTTTACCTTCATCTCCACAAGATAATGATCAGACATCCCTCCAGTTGCACCTCTCAGCACATTAACATCCAAAAGTCTCTCTTTCGCGTGCCTATCAATTAACACGTAATCCAATAATGCACTCTGGCCATATCTCCTGCTTACATACGTATACTTATGTATATCTGTCTTTTTAAACCAGATATTCCCAATCACCAATCCTTTTTCAGCACAAAAATCTACAAGCTCTTCACCATTTCCATTTACAACACTGAACACCCAATGTACACGAATTTTCCCTAAACTGCCACATTACTCACCTTTGCATTCAAATCACCCATCTCTATAACCAGGTCTCGTGCATCAAAACTACTAACACCCTCACTCAGCTGCTCCCAAAACAGTTGCCTCTCATGATCTTAATTCTCAGATTGGTGTGTCTGAATGTGTGTGGATGCAACCAAGATGAGAAAAAAGGAGAGATACGTTGTATGTTTGAGGAAAGGAAACTGGATGTATTGGCTTTGAGCAAAACGAAGCTCAAAGGTAAAGGGGAAGAATGGTTTGGGAATGTTTTGGGAGTAAAGTCAGCGGTTCGTTAGAGGACAAGAGCAAAGGAAAGAGTAGCACTACTCCTGAAACGTGAGTTGTGGGAGTATGTGATAGAGTGTAAGAAAGTAAACTCTAGATTGAAATGGGCAAAACTGAAAGTGGATGGAGATAGTTGGGTGATTATTGGTGCATATGCACCTGGGCATGAGAAGAAAGATCATGAGAGGCAGCTGAGTGAGTGTGTTAGTAGTTTTGATGCACGAAACCGGGTTATAGTGATGGGTGATTTGAATGCAAAGGTGAGAAATGTGGCAGTTGAGGGAATATTTGGTGTACATGGGGTGTTTAGTGTTGTCAATGGAAATGGTGAAGAGCTTGTAGATTTTTGTGCTGAAAAAATGACTGGTGATTGGTAATACCTGGTTTAAAAAGAGAGATATAAATAATTATATGTATGCAAGTAGGAGAGATGGCGAGAGAGCGTTATTGGATTACATGTTAATTGATAGGCGCGTGAAAGAGAGACTTTTGGATGTTAAAGTGCTGAGAGCTGCAACTTAAGGGATGTCTAATCATTATCTTGTGGAAGTGAAGTTGAAGGTTTTTAGGGGTTTTCAGAGAAGAAGAGAGAATGTTGTGGTGAAGAATGTGGTGAAAATAGGTGAGCTTGGGAAGGAGACGTGTGAAGAAGTACCTGCAGAGACTGAGTGCAGAATGGAAAAAGGTGACAGGAAATAACGTAAAGGGATTGGAAGAGGAATAGGATGTATTTAGGGAAGCAGCGATGGCTTGTGCAAAAGATGCTTGTGGCATGAGAAGCATAGGAGGTGGGAAGATTAGAAAGGGTAGTGAGTGGTGGGATGAAGAAGTAAGATTTTTAATGAAAGAGAAGAGAGGCATTTCGTCGATTTTAGTGGGGAAATAGTGCAAATGACTGGGAGATGTGTAAAAGAAAGAGGCAGGAGGTCAAGAGATAGGTGCAAGAGGTGAAAAAGAGGGCAAATGAGTGTTGGGGTGAGAGAGTATCATTAAATTTTAGGGGGATCAAAAGATGTTTTGGAAGGAAATAAAGTGCATAAGACAAGAGAACAAATGGGAACATCGATGAAGCAGGTTGATGGGGAGGTAAAAACAAAAAGTGGTGAGGTGAAAAGGAGATGGACTGAGTATTTTGAAGGTTTGTTGAATGTGTTAGATGATTAGAGTGGCAGATATTGGGTGTTTTGGTTGAAGTGGTGTGCGAAGTGAGAGGGTTAGAGAGAATGATTTGGTAAACAGAAAAGAGGTAGTAAAAGCTTTGCGGAAGATGAAAGCCGGCAAGGCAGCGTGATTGGATGGTATTGCTGTGGAATTTATTGACAAAGGGGGTGACTGTGTTGTTGACTGGTTGCTAAGGATATTCAGTGTATGTGTATGACTCATGGTGAGGTGCCTGAGGATTGGCAGAATGCATGCATAGTGCCATTGTACAAAGGCAAAGGGGATAAAGGTGACTGCTCAAATTACAGAGATATAAATTTGTTGAGTATTCCCGGGAAATTGTATGGGAGGGTATTGACTGAGAGGGTGAAGGCATGTACAGAGCATCAGATTGGGGAAGAGCAGTTTGGTTTCAGAAGTAATAGAGGATGTGTGGATCAGGTGTTTGCTTTGAAGAATGCATGTGAGACAAACTTAGAAAAGCAAATGGATTTGTATGTAGCATTTATGGATCTGGAGAAGGTATATGATAGAGTTGATAGAGATGTTCTGTGGAATGTATTAATATATGGTGTGGGAGGAAAGTTGCTAGAAGCAGTGAAAAGTTTTTATCGAGGATGTAAGGCATGTGTACGTGTAGGAAGAGAGGAAAGTGATTGATTCTCCGTGAATGTTGGTTTGCGGCAGGGGTGCGTGATGTCTCCATGGTTGTTTAATTTGTCTATGGATGGGGTTGTTAGGGAGGTGAATGCAAGAGTTTTGGAAAGAGGGGCAATTATGAAGTCTGTTGGGGATGAGAGAGCTTGGGAAGTGAGTCAGTTGTTGTTCGCTGATGATACAGCGCTGGTGGCTGTTTCATGTGAGAAACTGCAGAAGCTGGTGACTGAGTTTGGTAAAGTGTGTGAAAGAAGAAAGTTAAGAGTAAATGTGAATAAAAGCAAGGTTATTAGGTACAGTACGGTTGAGGGACAAATCATTGGGAGGTAAGTTTGAATGGAGAAAAACTGGAGGAAGTGAACTGTATTAGATATCTGGGAGTGGATCTGGCAGCGGATGGAACCATGGAAGCAGAAGTGAATCATAGGGTTGGGGAGGGGGCGAAAATCCTGGGAGCCTTGAAGAATGTGTGAAAATCGAGAACATTATCTCGGAAAGCAAAAATGGGTATGTTTAAAGGAATAGTGGTTCCAACAATGTTGTATGGTTGCGAGGCGTGGGCTATGGATAGAGTTGTGCGCAGGAGGGTGGATGTGCTGGAAATGAGATGTTTGAGGACAATGTGTGGTGTGAGGTGGTTTGATCGAGTAAGTAATGTGGAAATAAAAAGAGCGTGGTTGAGAGAGCAGAAGAGGGTGTTTTGAAATGGTTTGGGCACATGGGAGAATGAGTGAGGAAAGATTGACCAAGAGGATATATGTGTCGGAGGTGGAGGGAACGAGGAGAAGTGGGAGACGAAATTGGAGATGGAAAGATGGAGTGAAAAAGATTTTGAGTGATTGGGCCCAGAACATGCAGGAGGGTGAAAGGCGGGCAAGGAATAGAGTGAATTGGATTGATGTGGTATACTGGGGTCAACGTGCTGTCAATGGATTGAATCAGGGCATGTGAAGTGTCTGGAGTAAACCATGGAAAGTTCTGTGGGGCGTGGATGTGGAAAGGGAGCTGTGGTTTCGGGCATTATTGCATGACAGCTAGAGACTGAGTGTGAATGAATGTGGCCTTTGTTGTCTTTTCCTAGCGCTACCTCGCACACATGAGGGGGGAGGGGGATGTTATTCCATGTGTGGCGGGGTGGCGATGGAAGTGAATAAAGGCAGACAGTGTGAATTGTGTGCATGTGTATATATGTATGTGTCTCTTTGTGTATATATATGTGTACATTGAGATGTATGGGTATGTATATTTGCGTGTGTGGACGTGTATGTATATACATGTGAATGGGGGTGGGTTGGGCCATTTCTTTCGTATGTTTCCTTGCGCTACCTCGCAAATGTGGGAGACAGCAACAAAGCAAAATAAATAAAAACAAATAGATAAATAGAAGGCATCGAGAGGAGATGGGAGCGGGGGGCCAGAAATCCTCCCCTCCTTGTATTTTTTAACTTTCTAAAATGGGAAACAGAAGAAGGAGTCATGCGGGGAGTGCTCATCCTCCTCGAAGGCTCAGACTGGGGTGTCTAAATGTGTGTGGATGTAACCAAGATGTGAAAAAAGGAGAGATAGGTAGTATGTTTGAGGAAAGGAACTTGGATGTTTTGGCTCTGAGTGAAACGAAGCTCAAGGGTAAAGGGGAAGAGTGGTTTGGAAATGTCTTGGGAGTAAAGTCAGGGGTTAGTGAGAGGACAAGAGCAAGGGAAGGAGTAGCAGTACTCCTGAAAGAGGAGTTGTGGGAGTATGTGACAGAATGTGAGAAAGTAAATTCTTGATTAATATGGGTAAAACTGAAAGTTGATGGAGAGAGATGGGTGATTATTGGTGCATATGCACCTGGGCATGAGAAGAAAGATCATGAGAGGCAAGTGTTTTGGGAGCAGCTGAATGAGTGTGTTAGTGGTTTTGATGTATGAGACCGGGTTATAGTGATGGGTGATTTGAATGCAAAGGTGAGTAATGTGGCAGTTGAGGGAATAATTGGTATACATGGTATGTTCAGTGTTGTAAATGGAAATGGTGAAGAGCTTGTACATTTATGTGCTGAAAAAGGACTGGTGATTGGGAATACCTGGTTTAAAAAGCGAGATATACATAAGTATACGTATGTAAGTAGGAGAGATGGGCAGAGAGCGTTATTGGATTATGTGTTAATTGACAGGCACGCGAAAGAGAGACTTTTGGATGTTAATGTACTGAGAGGTGCAAAGGGAGGGTTGTCTGATCATTATCTTGTGGAGGCTAAGGTGAAGATTTGTATGGGTTTTCAGAAAAGAAGAGTGAATGTTGGGGTGAAGAGGGTGATGAGAGTCAGTGAGCTTGGGAAGGAGACTTGTGTGAGGAAGTACCAGGAGAGACTGAGTACAGAATGGAAAAAGGTGAGAACAATGGAAGTAAGGGGAGTGGGGGAGGAATGGGATGTATTCAGGGAATCAGTGATGGATTGCGCAAAAGATGCTTGTGGCATGAGAAGAGTGGGAGGTGGGTTGATTAGAAAGGGTAGTGAGTGGTGGGATGAAGAAGTAAGATTATTAGTGAAAGAGAAGAGAGAGGCATTTGGACGATTTTTGCATGGAAAAAATGCAATTGAGTGGGAGATGTATAAAAGAAAGAGACAGGAGGTCAAGAGAAAGGTGCAAGAGGTGAAAAAGAGGGCAAATGAGAGTTGGGGTGAGAGAGTATCATTAAATTTTAGGGAGAATAAAAAGATGTTCTGGAAGGAGGTAAATAAAGTGCATAAGACAAGGGAGCAAATGGGAACTTCAGTGAAGGGCGCAAATGGGGAGGTGATAACAAGTATTGGTGATGTGAGAAGGAGATGGAGTGAGTATTTTGAAGGTTTGTTGAATGTGTTTGATGATAGAGTGGCAGATGTAGGGTGTTTTGGTCGAGGTGGTGTGCAAAGTGAGAGGGTTAGGGAAAATGATTTGGTAAACAGAGAAGAGGTAGTAAAAGCTTTGCGAAAGATGAAAGCCGGCAAGGCAGCAGGTTTGGATGGTAATACAGTGGAATTTATTAAAAAAGGGGGTGACTGTATTATTGACTGGTTGGTAAGGTTATTTAATGTATGGATGACTCATGGTGAGGTGCCTGAGAATTGGCGGAATGCGTGCATAGTGCCATCGTACAAAGGCAAAGGGGATAAGAGTGAGTGCTCAAATTTCAGAGGTATAAGTTTGTTGAGTATTCCTGATAAATTATATGGGAGGGCATTGATTGAGAGGGTGAAGGCATGTACAGACCATCAGATTGGGGAAGAGCAGTGTGGTTTCAGAAGTGGTGGAGGATGTGTGGATTAGGTGTTTGCTTTGAAGAATGTATGTGAGAAATACTTAGAAAAGCAAATGGATTTGTATGTAGCATTTATGGATCTGGAGAAGGCATATGATAGAGTTGATAGAGATGCTCTGTGGAAGGTATTAAGAATATATGGTGTGGGAGGCAAGTTGTTAGAAGCAGTGAAAAGTTTTTATCGAGGATGTAAGGCATGTGTACGTGTAGGAAGAGAGGAAAGTGATTGGTTCTCAGTGAATATAGGTTTGCAGCTGGGGTGCGTGATAATTTGTTTATGGATAGGGTTGTTAGGGAGGTGAATGCAAGAGTTTTGGAAAGAGGGGCAAGTATGCAGCCTGTTGTGGATGAGAGAGCTTGGGAAGTGAGTCAGTTGTTGTTCGCTGATAATACAGCGCTGGTGGCTGATTCATTGTGAGAAACTGCAGAAGCTGGTGACTGAGTTTGGTAAAGTGTGTGAAAGAAGAAAGTTAAGAGTAAATGTGAATAAGAGCAAGGTTATTAGGTACAGTAGGGTTGAGGATCAAGTCAATTGGGAGGTAAGTTTGAATGGAGAAAAACTGGATGAAGTAAAGTGTTTTAGATATCTGGGAGTGGATCTGGCAGTGGATGGAACCATGGAAGCGGAAGTGAATCATAGGGTGGGGGAGGGGGCGAAAATTCTGGGAGTCTTGAAGAATGTTTGGAAGTCGAGAACATTATCTCGGAAAGCAAAAATGGGTTGTTTGAAGGAATAGTGGTTCCAACAATGTTGTATGGTTGCGAGGCGTGGGCTATGGATAAAGTTGTGCGCAGGAGGGTGGATGTACTGGAAATGAGATATTTGAGGATAATATGTGGTGTGAGGTGGTTTGATCAATCAAGTAATGTAAGAGAGATGTGTGGAAATAAAAAGAGTGTGGTTGAGAGAGCAGAAGAGGGTGTTTTGAAATGGTTTGATCACATGGAGAGAATGAGTGAGGAAAGATTGACCAAGAGGATATATTTGTCAGAGGTGGAGGGAACGAGGAGAAGTGAGAGACCAAATTGGAGGTGGAAAGATGGAGTGAAAAAGATTTTGTGTGATCGGGGCCTGAACATGCGGGAGGGTGAAAGGCAAGGAATAGAGTGAATCGGAATGATGTGGTATACCAGGGTCAACATGCTGTCAATGGATTGAACCAGGGCATGTGAAGCATCTGGGGTAAACCATGGAAAGTTGTGTGGGGCCTGGATGTGGAAAGGGAGCTGTGGTTTTGGTGCATTATTACATGACAGTTAGAGACTGAGTGTGAACGAATGGGGCCTTTGTTGTCTTACCCTAGCGCTCCCTTGCACACATGAGGGGGGAGGGGGTTGTTATTCCATGTGTGCTGAGGTGGCGATGGGAATAAATAAAGGCAGACAGTATGAATTATGTACATGTGTATATATGTATATGTCTGTTTGTGTATATATATGTATACATTGAGATGTATAGGTGTGTATATTTGGGTGTGTGGACGTGTATATATATACATGTGTATGTGGGTGGGTTGGGTCATTCTTTTGTCTGTTTCCTTGCGCTACCTCGCTAACGCGGGAGACAGCGACAAAGCAAAATAAATAAATAAATACTTATTTTTGGAGGATTCTTTCAGGGAAATAATGCAAATGACTGGGACATGTATAAAAGAAAGAAGCAGGAGGTCAAGAGAAAGGTGCAAGAGGTGAAAAAAGGGCAAATGAGAGTTGGGATGAGAGAGCATCATTAGATTTTAGGGAGAATAAAAAGATGTTTTGGAAGGAGGTAAATAAAGTGGGTAAGACAAAGGAACAAATGGGAACATCAGTGAAGGGGGCTATTGGGGAGGTGATAACAAGCAGTGGTGATGTGAGAAGGAGATGGAGTGAGTATTTTGAAGGTTTGTTGAATGTGTTTGACTATAGAGTGGCAGATATGTGGTGTTTTGGACGAGGTGGTGTGCAAAGTGAGAGGGTTCGGGAGAATGATTTGGTAAACAGAGAAGAGGTAGTAAAAGCTCTGCTGAAAATGAGACCGGCAAGGCAGTGGGTTTGGATGGTATTGCAGTGGAATTTATTAAAAAGGGGGTGACTGTATTGTTGACTGGTTGGTAAGGTTATTTAATGTATGTATGACCCATGGTGAGGTGCCTGAGGATTGGGAGAATGCTTCCATAGTGCCGTTGTACAAAGGCAAAGGGGATAAAAGTGAGTGCTCAAATTATAGAGGTATAAGTCTGTTGAGTATTCCTGGTAAATTATATGGGAGGGTATTGATTGAGAGGGTGAAGGCATGTACAGAGCATCAGATTGGGGAAGAGCAGTGTGGTTTCAGAAGTGGTAGAGGATGTGTGGATCAGGTGTTTGCTTTGAAGAATGTATGTGAGAAATACTTATAAAAGCAAATGGATTTGTATGTAGTATTTATGGATCTGGAGAAGGCGTATGATAGAGTTGCTCTATGGAAGGTATTAAGAATATATGGGGTGGGAGGCAATTTGTTAGAAGCAGTGAAAAGTTTTTATCGAGGATGTAAGGCATGTGTACGTGTAGGAAGAGAGGAAAGTGATTGGTTCTCAGTGAATGTTGGTTTGCAGCAGGAGTGCGTGAGGTCTCCATGGTTGTTTGATTTTTTTTATGGATAGGGTTGTTAAGGAGGTAGATGCAAGAGTTTTGGAAAAAGGGGCAAGTATGCCATCTGTTGTGGATGAGAGAGCTTGGGAAGTGAGTCAGTTGTTGTTCGCTGATGATACAGCGCTGGTGGCTGATTCGAGTGGGAAACTGTAGAAGCTGGTGACTAAGTTTGGTAAAGTGGGTGAAAGAAGAAAGCTTAGAGTAAATGTGAATAAGAGTATGGTTATTAGGTACAGTAGGGTTAAGAGACAAGTCAATTGGGAGGTAAGTTTGAATGGAGAAAAACTGGAGTAAGTGAAGTGTTTTAGATATCTGGGAGTGGATTTGGCAGCGGATGGAACCATGGAAGCAGAAGTGAATCATAGGATGGGGGAGGGGGCGAAAGTTCTGGGAGCGTTGAAAAATGCGTGGAAGTCGAGAACATTATCTTGGAAAGCAAAAATGGGTATGTTTGAAGGAATAGTAGTTCCAGCAATGTTACATGGTTGTGAGGAATGGGCTGTAGATGGATGGAACCATGGAAGCAGAAGTGAATCATAAGGTGGGGGAGGGGGCGAAAGTTCTGGGAGCGTTGAAAAATGCGTGGAAGTCGAGAACATTATCTTGGAAAGCAAAAATGGGTATGTTTGAAGGAATAGTAGTTCCAGCAATGTTATATGGTTGTGAGGAATGGGCTGTAGATGGAGTTGTGTAGAGGAGGGTGGATGTGCTGGAAATGAGATGTTTGAGGACAGTATGTGGTGTGAGGTGGTTTGACCGAGTAAGTAATAAAAGGGTAAGAGAGATGTGTGGTAATAAAAAGAGTGTGGTTAAGAGAGCAGAAGAGGGTGTTTTGAAATGGTTTGGTCACATGGAGAGAATGAGTGAAGAAAGATTAACAAAGAGGTGGAGGGAACGAGGAGAGGTGGGAGACCTAATTGGAGGAGGAAAGGTGGAGTGAAAAAGATTTTGAGTGATCGGGGCCTGAACTTGCAGGAGGATGAAGGGCGTGCAAGGAATAGAGTGAATTGGAATGATGTAGTTTACCGGGGTCGACGTGCTGTCAGTAGATTCAACCAGGGCATGTGAAGTGTCTGGGGTAAACCATGGAAAGTTCTGTGGGTCCTGGATGTGGAAAGGGAGCTGTGGTTTCGGTGCATTATATATGACAGCTAGAGACTGAGAGTGAACGAATGTGGCCTTTGTTGCCTTTTCCTAGCGCTACCTTATGCGCATGCGGGGGTAGGGGGTTTTTATTTCATGTGTGGTGGGTTGGCGATAGGAATGAATAAGGGCAGAAAGTTGGAATTATGTACATATGTATATATGTATGTGTCTGTGTGTGTATATATATGTATACGTTGAGATGTAGAGGTATATATATGTGTGTGTGGACGTGTATGTATATACATGTGTATGTGGGTGGGTTGGGCCATTCCTTCATCTGTTTCCTTGTGCTACCTTGTTAATGTGGGAGACAGCGACAAAGTATGATAATAAATGATAATATGTATGTATTTTTTTATTTTAATTTTTTTTTCTTTGTCGCTGTCTCCCGCGTTAGCGAGGTAGCACAAGGAAACAGACGAAAGAATGGCCCAACCCTCCCACATACACATGTATATACATACATGTCTACACACGCAAATATACATACCTATGCATCTCAACGTATACATATATATATATACACACACAGACAGATACATATATACACATGTAAATAATTCATACTGTCTGCCTTTATTCATTGCCATCGCCACCTCGCCACACATGAAATAACAACCCCCACCCCCTTCATGTGTGCGAGGTAATGCTAGGAAAAGACAACAAAGGCCCTATTCGTCCACACTCAGTCTCTAGCTCTCATGTAATAATGCACCGAAACCACAGCTCCCTTTCCACATCCAGGCCCAACAAAACTTTCCATGGTTTACCCCAGACGCTTCACATGCCCTAGTTCAATCCATTGACAGCACGTCAACCCCGGTATACTACATAGTTCCAATTCACTCTATTCCTTGCACGCCTTTCACCCTCCTGCATGTTCAGGCTCCGATCACTCAAAATCTTTTTCACTCCATCTTTCCACCTCCAATTTGGTCTCCCACTTCTCCTTGTCCCCTCCATCTCCGACACATATATCCTCTTGGTCAATCTTTCCTCACTCATTCTCTCCATGTGACCAAACCATTTCAAAACACCCTCTTCTGCTCTCTCAACCACTCTTTTTATTACCATACATCTCTCTTACCCTTTTATTACTTACTCGATCAAACCACCTCACACCACATATTGTCCTCAAACATCTCATTTCCAGCACATCCACCCTCCTGCACACAACTCTATCCATAGCCCACGCCTTGCAACCATACAACATTGTTGGAACCACTATTCCTTCAAACATACCCATTTTTGCTTTCCGAGATAATGTTCTCGACTTCCAAACATTCTTCAAGGCTCCCAGAATTTTTGGCCCCTCCCCCACCCTATGATTCACTTCCGCTTCCATGGTTCCATCCGCTGCCAAATCCACTCCCAGATATCTAAAACACTTCACTTCCTCCAGTTTTTCTCCATTCAAACTTACCTCCCAATTGACTTGACCCTCAACCCTACTGTACCTAATAACCTTGCTCTTATTCACATTTACTCTCAACTTTCTTCTTTCACACACTTTACCAAACTCAGTCACCAGCTTTTGCAGTTTCTCACATGAATCAGCCACCAACGCTGTATCATCAGCGAACAACTGACTCACTTCCTAAGCTCTCTCATCCCCAACAGACTTCATACTTGCCCCTCTTTCCAAAACTCTTGCATTCACCTCCCTAACAACCCCATCCATAAACAAATTAAAGAACCATGGAGACATCACACACCCCTGCCATAAACCTACATTCACTGAGAACCAATCACTTTCCTCTCTTCCTACACGTACACATGCCTTACATCCTCGATAGAAACTTTTCACTGCTTTTAACAACTTGCCTCCCACACCATATATTCTTAATACCTTCCACAGAGCACCTCTATCTACTCTTACCATATGCCTTCTCCAGATCCATAAATGCTACATACAAATCCATTTGCTTTTCTAAGTATTTCTCACATACATTCCTCAAAGCAAACACCTGATCCACACGCCCTCTATCACTTCTGAAACCACACTGCTCTTCCCCAATCTGATGCTCTGTACATGCCTTCACCCTCTCAATCAATACCCTCCCATATAATTTACCAGGAATACTCAACAAACTTACACCTCTGTAATTTGAGCACTCAACTTTGTCCCCTTTGCCTTTGTACAATGGCACTATGCAAGCATTCCGCCAATCCTCAGGCACCTCACCATGAGTCATACATACATTAAATAACCTTACCAACCAGTCACCAACACAGTCACCCCTTTTTTTTTATAAATTCCAGTGGAATACCATCCAAACCCGCTGCCTTGCCGGCTTTCATCTTCCGCAAAGCTTTTACTACCTCTTCCCAGTTTACCAAATCATTTTCCCTAATCCTCTTACTTTGCACACCACCTGGACCAAAACACCTTATATCTGCCACTCTATCATCAAACACATTCAACAAAACTTCAAAATACTCACTCCACCTCCTCACATCACCACTACTTGTTATCACCTCCCCATTAGCCCCCTTCACTGAAGTTGCCATTTGTTCCCTTGTCTTACGCACTTTATGTACCTCCTTCCAAAACCTCTTTTTATTCTCCCTAAAATTTAATGATACTCTTTCACCCCAACTCTCATTTGCCCTCTTTTTCACCTCTTGCACCTTTCTCTTGACCTCCTGTCTCTTTCTTTTATACATCTCCCACTCATTTGCATTTTTTCCTCACAAAAATCGTCCAAATGCCTCTCTCTTCTCTTTCACTAATAATCTTACTTCCACATCCCACCACTCACTACCCTTTCTAATCTGCCCACCTCCCACTCTTCTCATGCCACAAGCATCTTTTGTGCAAGCCATCACTGCTTCCCTAAATGTATCCCATTCCTCCCCCACTCCCCTTACCTCCTTTGTTCTCACCTTTTTCCATTCTATACTCTGTCTCTCTTGTTACTTCCTCCGACAAGTCTCCTTCCCAAGCTCACTTACTCTCACCACTCTCTTCACCCCAACATTCTCTCTTCTGAAAACCTCTACAAATCTTCACCTTTGCCTCCACAAGATAATGATCAGACATCCCTCCAGTTGAACCTCTCAGCACATTAACATCCAAAAGTCTATCATTTGCACGCCTATCAATTAACACGTAATCCAATAACGCTCTCTGGCCATCTCTCCTACTTACATATGTACACTTATGTATATCTCTCTTTTTAAACCAGGTATTCCCAATCACTAGTCTTTTTTTCAGCACATAAATGTACAAGCTCTTCACCATTTCCATTTACAACACCTAACACCCCATGTATACCAATTATTCCCTTAACTGCCACATTACTCACCTTTGCATTCAAATCACCCATCACTATAACCTGGTCTTGTGCATCAAAACCACTAACACATTCATTCAGCTGCTCCCAAAACACTTGCCTCTCATGATCTTTCTTCTCATGCCCAGGTGCATATGCACCAATAATTACCCATCTCTCTCCATCAACTTTCAGTTTTACCCATATCAATCTAGAGTTTACTTTCTTACACTCTATCACATACTCCCACCACTCCTGTTTTAGGAGTACTGCTACTCCTTCCCTTGCTCTTGTCCTCTCACTAACCCCTGACTTTACTCCCAAGACATTCCCAAACCACTCTTCCCCTTTACCCTTGAGCTTCGTTTCACTCAGAGCAAAAACATGCAGGTTCCTTTCCTCAAACATACTACCTATCTCTCCTTTTTTCTCATCTTGTTTTCATTTAGACATTTAGACACCCCAATCAGAGCCTTCGAGGAGGATGAGCACTCCCCACATGACTCCTTCTTCTGTTTCCCCTTTTAGAAAGTTAAAGTACAAGGAGGGGAGTGTTTCTAGCCCCCTGCTCCCGTCCCCTTTAGTCGCCTTTTACGACACGTGAGGAATGCGTGGGAAGTATTCTTTCTCCCCTATCCCCAGGGATTTGTATATATATATATATATATATATATATATATATATATATATATATATATATATATATATATATATTATCCCTGGGGATAGGGGAGAAAGAATACTTCTCACGTATTCGCTGCGTGTCGTAGAAGGCGACTAAAAGGAAAGGGAGTGGGGGGCTGGAAATCCTCCCCTCTCTTTTTTTTATTTTCCAAAAGAAGGAACAGAGGAGGAGGCTAGGTGAGGATATTCCCTCAAAGGCCCAGTCCTCTGTTCTTAACGCTACCTCGCTATCGTGGGAAATGGCGAATACTATGAAAGAAAGAAAGAAGACATATTATTTTTTTTTTATTTTGCTTTGTCGCTGTCTCATGCGTTTGCGAGGTAGCGCAAGGAAACAGACGAAAGAAATGGAACAACCCAACCCCATACACAATGTACACACACACACGCCCACATACGCAAATATACATACCTATACATCTCAATGCACACATATATATACACACACAGACACATACATATATACCCATGCACACAATTCACACTGTCTGCCCCTATTCATTCCCATCGCCACCTCGCCACACATGGAATACCATTCCCCTCCCCCCTCATGTGTGCGAGGTAGCACCAGGAAAAGACAACAAAGGCCCCATTCGTTCACACTCAGTCTCCAGCTGTAACGCACTAATGCCCGAAACCATAGCTCCCTTTCCACATCCAGGCTACACACAACTTTTCATGGTTTACCCCAGACGCTTCACATGCCCTGATTCAATCCACTGACAGCACGTCAACCCCGGTATACCACATCGATCCAATTCACTCTATTCCTTGCCCGCCTTTCACCCTCCTGCATGTTCAGGCCCCGATCACACAAAATCTTTTTCACTCCATCTTTCCACCTCCAATTTGGTCTCCCACTTCTCCTCGTTCCCTCCACCTCCGACACATATATCCTCTTGGTCAATCTTTCCTCACTCATTCTCTCCATGTGCCCAAACCATTTCAAAACACCCTCCTCTGCTCTCTCAACCACGCTCTTTTTATTTCCACACATCTCTCTTACCCTTACATTACTTACTCGATCAAACCACCCCACAAGGCAAGTTGTTAGAAGCAGTGAAAAGTTTTTATCGAGGATGTAAGGCATGTGTACATGTAGGAAGAGAGGAAAGTGATTGGTTCTCAGTGAATGTAGGTTTGTGGCAGGGGTGCGTGATGTCTCCATGGTTGTTTAATTTGTTTATGGATGGGGTTGTTAGGGAGGTGAATGCAAGAGTTTTGGAAAGAGGGGCAAGTATAAAGTCTGTTGGGGATGAGAGAGCTTGGGAAGTGAGTCAGTTGTTGTTCACTGATGATACAGCGCTGGTGGCTGATTCATGTGAGAAACTGCAGAAGCTGGTGACTGAGTTTGGTAAAGTGTGTGAAAGAAGAAAGTTAAGAGTAAATGTGAATAAGAGCAAGGTAATTAGGTACAGTAGGGTTGAGGGTCAAGTCAATTGGGAGGTAAGTTTGAATGGAGAAAAACTGGAGGAAGTAAAGTGTTTTAGATATCTGGGAGTGGATCTGGCAGCGGATGGAACCATGGAAGCGGAAGTGGATCATAGGGTGGGGGAGGGGGCGAAAATTCTGGGAGCCTTGAAGAATGTGTGGAAGTCGAGAACATTATCTCGGAAAGCAAAAATGGGTATGTTTGAAGGAATAATGGTTCCAACAATGTTGTATGGTTGCGAGGCGTGGGCTGTGGATAGAGTTGTGCGCAGGAGGATGGATGTGCTGGAAATGAGATGTTTGAGGACAATGTGTGGTGTGAGGTGGTTTGATCGAGTAAGTAGCGTAAGGGTAAGAGAGATGTGTGGAAATAAAAAGAGCGTGGTTGAGAGAGCAGAAGAGGGTGTTTTGAAATGGTTTGGGCACATGGAGAGAATGAGTGAGGAAAGATTGACCAAGAGGATATATGTGTCGGAGGTGGAGGGAACGAGGAGAAGTGGGAGACCAAATTGGAGGTGGAAAGATGGAGTGAAAAAGATTTTGTGTGATCGGGGCCTGAACATGCAGGAGGGTGAAAGGCGTGCAAGGAATAGAGTGAATTGGATCGATGTGGTATACCGGGGTTGACGTGCTGTCAGTGGATTGAATCAGGGCATGTGAAGCGTCTGGGGTAAACCATGGAAAGCTGTGTAGGTATGTATATTTGCGTGTGTGGACGTATGTATATACATGTGTATGGGGGTGGGTTGGGCCATTTCTTTCGTCTGTTTCCTTGTGCTACCTCGCAAACGCGGGAGACAGCGACAATATATATATATATATATATATATATATATATATATATATATATATATATATATATATATATATATACATTTCAACATATGAATACATATACATACACAGACATATACATATATACACATGTACATATTCATACTTGCTGCCTTCATTTCCGTTGCCACCCCACCACACATGAAATTACATCCCCCTCTCCCCGTGCTCGTGAGGTAGCGCTAGGAAAAGACAACAAAGGCCACGTTCGTTCCCACTCAGTCTCTAGCTCTCAGGTGTAATGCACTGAAATCACAGCTCTCTTTCCACATCTAAGCCCCACAAAACTTTCCATGGTTCACCCCAGATGCTTCACATGCATCACACCTGATTCCTGCCTTCCAACACCAGTCTTTATAGGCCAAGCTCTGTCTCCTTTGTCTGGTCATAACTGTTGTAAGGGAGAGTGATTAAGGGGGGGGCATGTGATGGGGGTTGACCTGGGTAGGTGGGTGTGTCTTGAACACCTTTTTTTTGTGTATGTTTTCATGTTTGTCAGTTCTCTCATAATGAATTGGTTAATGCTAACATGAGCTTTAAAATTGCTTGGGGAGAAATTAAAGTTCTTAGTTTTAGCAATTAAGACAGATTCAATGGCATTACTTGTGGCATAATTAGCAGAGGAGTATAGAATGACAGGATTTTCAAGATTTATGGAGTGGTCATTTTCATGACAGTGTTCAGCGATCACATTTTTGTGGTCATCTTTGCATACTGAATGTCGGTGCCAATAACAACTCTCCGTTACAGTTTTGTCAGTCTGGTCCGCCCACATAAATATATTTTCATGCCTTGCATTTGATGGCATAAACACTCCCAGTTGTTGCATGATTTGGCCAACTCTTTATTGATGTCTTGCCGCAGACCAGCCTTCACTGAGAACCAGTCACTCTCCTTTAAACTTTTCACTGCTTCTAGCAGCTTACCTCCCTCTAAATATTCTTAAGACCTTCCACAAAGCATCTCTGTCAACCCTACCATATGCCTTCTACAGATCCATAAATTCCACGTACAGATCCATCTGTTTTTCTAAGAATTTTTCATACACATTCTTCAAAGTAGACTCCTGCTCCTCCCCAATCTGATGTTCTGTATATGCCTTCTATCTCTCATTCAATACCCTCCCATACAATTTTCCAGGAATATTCAACAAACTTATGCCTATGTAGTTTGAACACTCACCTTTATCCACTTTGCCTCTGTACATGCATTCCACCAATCCTCAGGCTCTTCGCCATGATCCATACATACATTTAATGTCCTTACCAACTAATCAGCAACACAGGCATTCTCTTTCTTGATAAATTCAACTGCAATACCATTCACTTCTGCTGCCGTGCTGGATTTCATCTGCAAATATTTCACCACCTCTTCTCTCTTCACCAAACCACTTTTCCTGAGTGTCATGATTTTTGTTGTACTATATTGAAGGTGTTCAGTCATAGGCAAGTGTCACAAGCTGTTGAAATAAGGTAGTGAACCTTTTATGTATATATTTTTGTTAGAACTTTATATTTTATACTAGGGTAAACCATGGAAAGTTCTGTGGGGCCTGGATGTGGAAAGGGAGGTGTGGTTTCGGTGCATTATTACATGACAGCTAGAGACTGAGTGTGAACGAATGGGGCCTTTGTTGTCTTTTTCCTAGCGCTACCTCGCGCACATGAGGGGGGAGGGGGTTGTTATTTCATGTGTGGCGGGGTGGCGATGGGAATGAATAAAGGCAGACTATGAATTATGTACATGTGTATATTTGTATATGTCTGTGTGTATATATATGTATACGTTGAGATGTATAGGTATGTATATGTGCATGTGTGGACCTGTATGTATATATATGTGTATGTGGGTGGGTTGGGCCATTCTTTCATCTGTTTCCTTGCGCTACCTCGCTAACGCGGTAGACAGCGACAAAGCAAAATAAAAAAAATAGAAAAGTAAACTTTATACTTAATATTGTGTGCAATGTCTATTCAAGCACAAAATTAACTGTGTAGTATACTTTATTGCTCACTGTAAATGGTAAAACAAGAGGTAATCCTCATGTTTCGATTTGACAACAGGAGTCTAAAAATAAGTTTTTTATCCTTAATTTTTTTTTAACTGTAGAAGGCATACATTTATGGAAAGGTGAATAAATGTTTATTCACTCCTCATTTCACTTTTAATCTAATCTAGATTTGCACATAAAGCATTTAGATAAGATGAAAAAGAACACTTACGGGAAATAACGTGCTTGGGAGGATACCCTCCTATCTCAGTGTAATCCCTCACAGAATGTACTATGGTGTATTTTTTAGTATATAGAATGTATAATTGTTGAAATTAACACTTTAGGGAATGGCAATGATGTTTTAAGTTTTTAATGAAAATTCATCTTAGTGGCCTGTTTTTTAATCAAAATCCAAACTAATTTCATGCTATGGCAGAAAGGTTTGCAATACTGCATTTCTTTCCTCAGTGGAAACCAAAATCAGCTGTTCCTCTTGCATCTAAGGTAAATCTGAACATAAAACTTTAATAATAGGTACTAGATTCAGATATTATGGTTGGATCTTCATAATGAGCATGTTATAGCTAAGATACAGTAAAAGCTGTAGCAAAGTCCACCCGACAGTAGTTTTAGAATGTGACTTGTGTACTATGGATAAGCCAAGTATTATTGTGTGTAAAATATTTTTCAGGCTCAAAAATGTGCCATCAACGTAGAACTTATTGGAGATGACTATCGAGAGCTGAGAGGAGAAATAGCTGGGCCCCCAGACACACCATATGAGGGGGCAACGTTTCAGCTTGAAATAAAAGTACCAGAGACTTACCCATTCAATCCTCCAAAGGTAACATGATGAAATTATTTTTTGACATCTAGAGAGTAAATGATAGTTTATAATAGTTATACAGCAACTGATCTTTTGTCACTACAAGTTAGATTCACTCCATAAGCCACAAGAGATACTTTATACCTCTTGGGTTTACAAACCTGATAACTCTCTCATTAATGGTGATATACATGCTTCTAACCCGTCATTAACTACTTGGTTGGCAGTTATGTTAGGTACTCACCCTAGGTTCACCCTCCAACTGGACACCAGTCTCCATTATATATATGTAGTTTGAATGGAGAAAAACTGGAGGAAGTAAAGTGTTTTAGATATCTGGGAGTGGATTTGGCAGCGGATGGAACCATGGGAGCGGAAGTAAATCATAGGGTGGGGGAGGGGGCGAAAATCCTGGGAGCCTTGAAGAATGTGTGGAACTCGAGAACATTATCTCTGAAAGCAAAAATGGGTATGTTTGAAGGAATAGTGGTTCCAACAATGTCGTATGGTTGCGAGGCATAGGCTATGGATAGAGTTGTGCGCAGGAGGGTGGATGTGCTGGAAATGAGATGTTTGAGGACAATGTGTGGTGTGAGGTGGTTTGATCGAGTAAGTAATGTAAGGGTAAGAGAGATGTGTGGAAATAAAAAGAGCGTAGTTCAGAGAGCAGAAGAGGGTGTTTTGAAATGGTTTGGTCACATGGAGAGAATGAGTGAGGAAAGATTGACCAAGAGGATATAAGTGTTGGAGGTGAAGGGAACGAGGAGAAGTGGGAGACCAAATTGGAGGTGGAAAGATGGAGTGAAAAAGATTTTGAGTGATCGGGGCCTGAACATGCAGGAGGGTGAAAGGCGTGCAAGGAATAGAGTGAATTAGATCGATGTGGTATACCAGGGTAGATGTGCTGTCAATGGATTGAATCAGGGCATGTGAAGCGTGTGGGGTAAACCGTGGAAAGTTCTGTGGGGCGTGGATGTGGAAAGGGAGCTGTGGTTTCAGGCATTATTGCATGACAGCTGGAGACTGAGTGTGAGCGAATGTGGCCTTTGTTGTCTTTTCTGGTGCTGCCTCGCGCACATGAGGGGGGGAGGGGGATATTATTCCGTGTGGCGGGGTGGCGATGGTTGTGAGTAGGGGCAGACAGTGTGAATTGTGTGCATGTGTGTATATGTGTGTGTCTGTGTGTGTATATATGTGTGTACGTTGGGATGTGTGGGTGTGTATGTTTGCGTGTGTGGACGTGTGTGTGTGTGCATGTGTTTGGGGGTGGGTTTGGCCATTTCTTTCGTGTGTTTCCTTGCGCTACCTTGCAGGCGCGGGAGACAGTGACAAAGCAAAATAAATAAATAAATATATATATATATATATATATATATATATATACAGCGACAAAGCAAAAATATATATATATATATATATATATATATATATATATATATATATATATATATATATATATATTTTTTTTCCGGTCTCCCGCGTTTGCGAGGTAGCGCAAGGAAACAGACGAAAGAAATGGCCCAACCCACTCCCATACACATGTATATATATACGTCCACACACGCAAATATACATACCTACACAGCTTTCCATGGTTTACCCCAGACGCTTCACATGCCCTGATTCAATCCACTGACAGCACATCAACCCCAGTATACCACATCGATCCAATTCACTCTATTCCTTGCCCTCCTTTCACCCTCCTGCATGTTCAGGTCCCGATCACACAAAATTATTTTCACTCCATCTTTCCACCTCCAATTTGGTCTCCCACTTCTCCTCGTTCCCTCCACCTCCGACACATATATCCTCTTGGTCAATCTTTCCTCACTCATTCTCTCCATGTGCCCAAACCATTTCAAAACACCCTCTTCTGCTCTCTGAACTACGCTCTTTTTATTTCCACACATCTCTCTTACCCTTACGTTACTAACTCGATCAAACCACCGCACACCACACATTGTCCTCAAACATCTCATTTCCAGCACATCCATCCTCCTGCGCACAACTCTATCCATAGCCCACGCCTCGCAACCATACAACATTGTTGGAACCACTATTCCTTCAAACATACCCATTTTTGCTTTCCGAGATAATGTTCTCGACTTCCACACATTTTTCAAGGCTCCCAGGATCTACGCCCCCTCCCCCACCCTATAATCCACTTCCGCTTCCATGGTTCCATCCGCTGCCAGAACCACTCCCAGATTAGATATCTAAAACACTTTACTTCCTCCAGTTTTTCTCCATTCAAACTTACCTCCCAATTGACTTGACCCTCAACCCTACTGTACCTAATAACCTTGCTCTTATTCACATTTACTCTTAACTTTCTTCTTTCACACACTTTACCAAACTCAGTCACCAACTTCTGCAGTTTCTCACATGAATCAGCCACCAGCGCTGTATCATCAGCGAACAACAACTGACTCACTTCCCAAGCTCTCTCATCCACAACAGACTGCATACTTGCCCCTCTTTCCAAAACTCTTGCATTTACCTCCCTAACAACCCCATCCATAAACAAATTAAACAACCATGGAGACATCACGCACCCCTACCGCAAACCTACATTCACTGAGAACCAATCACTTTCCTCTCTTTCTACACGTACACATGCCTTACATCCTCTATGAAAACTTTTCACTGCTTCTAACAACTTGCCTCCCACACCATATATTCTTAATACCTTCCACAAAGCATCTCTATCAACTCTATCATATGCGTTCTCCAGATCCATAAATGCTACATACAAATCCATTTGCTTTTCTAAGTATTTTTCACATATATATATATATATATATATATATATTTTTTTTTTTTCTTTTTTGGCTTTGTCGCTGTCTCCCGCGTTTGCGAGGTAGCGCAAGGAAACAGACGAAAGAAATGGCCCAACCCACCCCCATACACATGCCTTGATTCAATCCACTGACAGCGCGTCAACCCCGGTATACCACATCGCTCCAATTCACTCTATTCTTTGCCCTCCTTTCACCCTCCTGCATGTTCAGGCCCCGATCACACAAAATCTTTTTCACTCCATCTTTCCACCTCCAATTTGGTCTCCCTCTTCTCCTCATTCCCTCCACCTCCGACACATATATCCTCTTGGTCAATCTTTCCTCACTCATTCTCTCCATGTGATCAAACCATTGCAAAACACCCTCTTCTGCTCTCTCAACCACGCTCTTTTTATTTCCACACATCTCTCTTACCCTTACGTTACTTACTCGATCAAACCACCTCACACCACACATTGTCCTCAAACATCTCATTTCCAGCACATCCATCCTCCTGCGCACAACTCTATCCATAGTCCACGCCTCGCAACCATACAACATTGTTGGAACCACTATTCCTTCAAACATACCCATTTTTGCTTTCCGAGATAATGTTCTCGACTTCCACACATTCTTCAAGGCTCCCAGAATTTTCGCCCCCTCCCCCACCCTATGATCCACTTCCACTTCCATGGTTCCATCCGCTGCCAGATCCACTCCCAGATATCTAAAACACTTCACTTCCTCCAGTTTTTCTCCATTCAAACTCACCTCCCAATTGAATTGACCCTCAACCCTACTGTACCTAATAACCTTGCTCTTATTCACATTTACTCTTAACTTTCTTCTTTCACACACTTTACCAAACTCAGTCACCAGCTTCTGCAGTTTCTCACATGAATCAGCCACCAGCGCTGTATCATCAGCGAACAACAACTGACTCACTTCCCAAGCTCTCTCATCCCCAACAGACTTCATACTTGCCCCTCTTTCCAAAACTCTTGCATTCACCTCCCTAACAACCCCATCCATAAACAAATTAAACAACCATGGAGACATCACACACCCCTGCCGCAAACCTACATTCACTGAGAACCAATCACTTTCCTCTCTTCCTACACGTACACATGCCTTACATCCTCGATAAAAACTTTTCACTGCTTCTAACAACTTGCCTCCCACACCATATATTCTTAATACCTTCCACAGAGCATCTCTATCAACTCTATCATATGCCCTCTCCAGATCCATAAATGCTACATACAAATCCATTTGCTTTTCTAAGTATTTCTCACATACATTCTTCAAAGCAAACACCTGATCCACACATCCTCTACCACTTCTGAAACCACACTACTCTTCCCCAATCTGATGCTCTGTACATGCCTTCACCCTCTCAATCAATACCCTCCCATATAATTTGCCAGGAATACTCAACAAACTTATACCTCTGTAATTTGAGCACTCACTCTTATCCCCTTTGCCTTTGTACAATGGCACTATGCACGCATTCCGCCAATCCTAAGGCACCTCACCATGAGTCATACATATATTAAATGACCTTACCAACCAGTCAACAATACAGTCACCCCCTTTTTTAATAAATTCCACTGCAATACCATCCAAACCTGCTGCCTTGCCGGCTTTCATCTTCCGCAAAGCTTTTACTACCTCTTCTCTGTTTACCAACTCATTTTCCCTAACCCTCGCACTTTGCACACCACCTCGACCAAAACACCCTATACCTGCCACTCTATCATCAAACACATTCAACAAACCTTCAAAATACTCACTCCATCTCCTTCTCACATCACCACTACTTGTTATCACCTCCCCATTTGCGCCCTTCACTGAAGTTCCCATTTGCTCCCTTGTCTTACGCACTTTATTTACCTCCTTCCAGAACATCTTTTTATTCTCCCTAAAATTTAATGATACTCTCTCACCCCAACTCTCATTTGCCCTTTTTTTCACCTCTTGCACCTTTCTCTTGACCTCCTGTCTCTTTCTTTTATACGTCTCTCACTCAATTTCATTTTTTCCCTGCAAAAATCGTCCAAATGCCTCTCTCTTCTCTTTCACTAATACTCTTACTTCTTCATCCCACCACTCACTACCCTTTCTAATCAACCCACCTCCCACTCTTCTCATGCCACAAGCATCTTTTGCGCAATCCATCACTGATTCCCTAAATACATCCCATTCCTCCCCCACTCCCCTTACTTCCATTGTTCTCACCTTTTTCCATTCTGTACTCAGTCTCTCCTGGTACTTCCTCACACAAGTCTCCTTCCCAAGCTCACTTACTCTCACCACCCTCTTCACCCCAACATTCACTCTTCTTTTCTGAAAACCCATACAAATCTTCACCTTAGCCTCCACAAGATGATGATCAGACATCCCTCCAGTTGCACCTCTCAGCACATTAACATCCAAAAGTCTCTCTTTCGCGCGCCTGTCAATTAACACGTAATCCAATAACGCTCTCTGACCATCTCTCCTACTTACATAAGTATACTTATGTATATCTCGCTTTTTAAACCAGGTATTCCCAATCATCAGTCCTTTTTCAGCACATAAATCTACAAGCTCTTCACCATTTCCATTTACAACACTGAACACCCCATGTATACCAATTATTCCCTCAACTGCCACATTACTCACCTTTGCATTCAAATCACCCAACACTATAACCCGGTCTCGTGCATCAAAACCACTAACACACTCATTCAGCTGCTCCCAAAACACTTGCCTCTCATGCTCTTTCTTCTCATGCCCAGGTGCATATGCACCAATTATCACCCATCTCTCTCCATCAACTTTCAGTTTTACCCATATTAATCGAGAATTTACTTTCTTACATTCTATCTCATACTTCCACAACTCCTGTTTCAGGAGTACTGCTACTCCTTCCCTTGCTCTTGTCCTCTCACTAACCCCTGACTTTACTCCCAAGACATTCCCAAACCACTCTTCCCCTTTACCCTTGAGCTTCGTTTCACTCAGAGCCAAAACATCCAGGTTCCTTTCCTCAAACATACTACCTATCTCTCCTTTTTTCACATCTTGGTTACATCCACACACATTTATATATATATATATATATATATATATATATATATATATATATATATATATATATATATATATATATATATATATATTTCTTCTTTTCTTCTTTTAAACTATTTGCCATTTCCCGCGTTAGCGAGGTAGCGTTAAGAACAGAGGACTGGGCCTTTTTTGGAATATCCTCACCTGGCCCCCTCTGTTCCTTCTTTTGGAAAATTAAAGAAAAAAATGAGAGGGGAGGATTTCCAGCCCCCCGCTCCCTCCCCTTTTAGTCACCTTCTACGGCACGCAGGGAATACGTGGGAAGTATTCTTAATCCCCTATCCCCAGGGATAATATATATATATATATATATATATATATATATATATATATATATATTTTTTTTTTTTTTGCCGCTGTTTCCCGCGTTTGCGAGGTAGCGCAAGGAAACAGACGAAAGAAATGGCCCAACCCACCGCCATACACATTTATATACATACGTCCACACACGCAAATATACATACCTACACAGCTTTCCATGGTTTACCCCAGATGCTTCACATGCCTTGATTCAATCCACTGACAGCATGTCAACCCTGGTATACCACATCGCTCCAATTCACTCTATTCCTTGCCCTCCTTTCACCCTCCTGCATGTTCAGGCCCCGATCACACAAAATCTTTTTCACTCCATCTTTCCACCTCCAATTTGGTCTCCCTCTTCTCATTCCCTTCACCTCCGACACATATATCCTCTTGGTCAATCTTTCCTCACTCATTCTCTCCATGTGCCCAAACCATTTCAAAACACCCTCTTCTGCTCTCTCAACCACGCTCTTTTTATTTCCACACATCTCTCTTACCCATTCGTTACTTACTCGATCAAACCACCTCACACCACACATTGTCCTCAAACATCTCATTTCCAGCACATCCATCCTCCTGCGCACAACTCTATCCATAGCCCACGCCTCGCAACCATACAACATTGTTGGAACCACTATTCTTTCAAACATACCACATTTTTGCTTTCCGAGATAATGTTCTCGACTTCCACACATTCTTCAAGGCCCCCAGAATTTTCGCCCCCTCCCCCACTCTATGATCCACTTCCTCTTCCATGGTTCCATCCGCTGCCAGATCCACTCCCAGATATCTAAAACACTTCACTTCCTCCAGTTTTTCTCCATTCAAACTCACCTCCCAATTGACTTGACCCTCAACCCTACTGTACCTAATAACCTTGCTCTTATTCACATTTACTCTTAACTTTCTTCTTCCACACACTTTTCCAAACTCAGTCACCAGCTTCTGCAGTTTCTCACATGAATCAGCCACCAGCGCTGTATCATCAGCGAACAACAACTGCCTCACTTCCCAAGCTCTCTCATCCCCAACAGACTTCATACTTGCCCCTCTTTCCAAAACTCTTGCATTTACCTCCCTAACAACCCCATCCATAAACAAATTAAACAACCATGGAGACATCACACACCCCTGCCGCAAACCTACATTCACTGAGAACCAATCACTTTCCTCTCTTCCTACACGTACACATGCCTTACATCCTCGATAAAAACTTTTCACTGCTTCTAACAACTTTCCTCCCACACCATATATTCTTAATACCTTCCACAGAGCATCTCTATCAACTCTATCATATGCCCTCTCCAGATCCATAAATGCTACATACAAATCCATTTGCTTTTCTAAGTATTTCTCACATACATTCTTCAAAGCAAACACCTGATCCACACATCCTCTACCACTTCTGAAACCACACTGCTCTTCCCCAATCTGATGCTCTGTACATGCCTTCACCCTCTCAATCAATACCCTCCCATATAATTTACCAGGAATACTCAACAAACTTATACCTCTGTAATTTGAGCACTCACTTTTATCCCCTTTGCCTTTGTATAATGGCACTATGCAAGCATTCCGTCAATCCTTAGGTACCTTACCATGAGACATACATACATTGAACAACCTTACCAACAAGGCAACAATACAGTCACCCCCTTTTTTAATAAATTCCTCTGCAATACCATCCAAACCCGCTGCCTTACCGGCTTTCATCTTCTGCAAAGCTTTTACCACCTCTTCTCTGTTTACCAAATCATTTTCCCTAACCCTCTCACTTTGCACACCACCTCGACCAAAACACCCTATATCTGCCACTCTATCACCAAACACATTTAACAAACCTTCAAACTACTCATTCCATCTCCTTCTCCCATCACCACTACTTGTTATCACCTCCCCATTAACCCCCTTCATTGAAGTTCCCATTTGTTCCCTTGTCTTACGCACTTTATTTACCTCCTTCCAAAACATCTTTTTATTCTCTCTGAAATTTAATGATACTCTCTCACCTCAACTCTCATTTGCCCTCTTTTTCACCTCTTGCACCTTTCTCTTGACCTCCTGCCTCATTCTTTTAAACATCTTCCAGTTATTTGCATTATTTCCCTGCAAAAAACATCCAAATGCCTCTTTCTTCTCTTTCACTAGGAGTCTTACTTCTTCATCCCACCACTCACTACCCATTCTAATCTGCCCACCTCCCATGCTTCTCATGCCACAAGAATCTTTTACGCAAGCCATCACTGCTTCCCTAAATACATCCCATTCCTCAGGCACTCCCTTTATGGCCTTAGTTCTCACTTTTTTCCATTCTATACTCAGTCTCTCCTGGTACTTCCTCACACAAGTCTCCTTCCAAAGCTCACTTACTCTCACCACTCTTTTCACCCCAACATTCTTCTTTTCTGAAAACCTCTACAAATCTTCACCTTCATCTCCACAAGATACGGATCAGACATCCCTCAAATTTGCACCTCTCAGCATATTAACATCCAAAAGTCTCTCTTTCGTGCGCCTGTGAATTCACACGTAATCCAATAACGCACTCTGGCCATCTCTCCTCCTTACATATGTATGCTTATATATATCTCTCTTTTTAAACTCAGTATTCCCCATCAACAGTCCTTTTCCAGCACATAAATGTACAAGCTCTTCACCATTTCCATTTACAGCACTGAACACCTCATGTACACCAATTGTTCCCTCAACTGCCACATTACTCACCTTTGCATTCAAATCACCCATCACTATAACCCGGTCTCATGCATCAAAACTACTAACACACTCACTCAGCTGATCCCAAAACACTTGACTCACATGATCTTTCTTCTCATGCCCAGGTGCATGTGCACCAATAATCACCCATCTCTCTCCATCCATTTTCAGTTTTACCAATATCAATTTAGAGTTTACTTTCTTACACTCTATCACATACTCCCACCACTACTGTTTCAGGAGTAGTGCTACTCCTTCCTTGCTCTTGTCCTCTCACTAAAACCTGACTTTGCTCCCAGGACATTTCCAAATCACTCTTCCCCTTTACCCTTGAGCTTCGTTTCACTCAGAGCCAAAACATCCAGGTTCCTTTCCTCAAACATACTACCTATCTCTCCTTTTTTCTCATCTTGGTTACATCCACACACATTTAGACACCCTAATCTGAGCCTTCGAGGAGGATGAGGACTCCCCGCGTGACTCCTTCTGTTTCCCCTTTTAGAAAGTTAAAATACAAGGAGGGGAGGGTTTCCAGCCCCCCGCTCCTGTCCCATATAGTCACCTTCTACGACACATGAGGAATGCTTGGGAAGTATTCTTTCTCCCCTATCCCCAGGGATATATATATACATATATATATTATATATATATTTGCTTTGTCGCTGTCTCCCGCGTTTGCGAGGTAGCGAAAGGAAACAGAGGAAAGAAATGGTGCAACCCACCCCCATACACATGTGTATACATACACGTCCACACATGCAAATATACATACCTATACATCTCAATGTACACATATATATACACACACATACACATACATATATACCCATGCACACAATTCACACTGTCTGCCTTTATTCATACCCATCGCCACCTCGCCACACATGGAATACCATCCCCCTTCCCCCTCATGTGTGCGAGGTAGCACTAGGAAAAGACAACAAAGGCCACATTCGTTCACACTCAGTCTCTAGCTGTCATGCAATAATGCCCGAAACCACACCTCCCTTTCCTAATCCAGTCCCCACACAACTTTCCATGGTTTAAACCAGACACTTCACATGCCCTGATTCAATCCACTAACAGCACGTCAACCCCGGTATACCACATCGATCCAATTCACTCTATTCCTTGCACGCCTTTCACCCTCCTGCATGTTAAGGCCCCGATCACTCAAAATCTTTTTCACTCCATCTTTCCACCTCCAATTTGGTCTCCCACTTCTCCTCGTTCCCTCCACCTCTGACACATATATCCTCTTGGTCAATCTTTCCTCACTCATTCTCTCCATGTGCCCAAACCATTTCAAAACACCGTCTTCTGCTCTCTCAACCACGCTCTTTTTATTTCCACACATCTCTCTTACCCTTACATTACCTACTCGATCAAACCACCTCACACCACACATTGTCCTCAAACATCTCATTTCCAGCACATCCATCCTCCTGCGCACAACTCTATCCATAGCCCACGCCTCTCAACCATACAACATTGTTGGAACCACTATTCCTTCAAACATACCCATTTTTGCTTTCGGAGATAATGTTCTCGACTTCCACACATTCTTCAAGGCTCCCAGGATTTTTGCCCCCTCCCCCACCCTATGATTTACTTCTGCTTCCATGGTTCCATCTGCTGCCAGATCCACTCCCAGATATCTAAAACACTTTACTTCCTCCAGTTATTCTCCATTCAAACTTACCTCCCAATTGACTTGACCCTCAACCCTACTGTACCTAATAACCTTGCTCTTATTCACATTTACTCTTAACTTTCTTCTTTCACACACTACCAAACTCAGTCACCAGCTTCTGCAGTTTCTCACATGAATCAGCCACCAGCACTGTATCATCAGTGAACAACAACTGACTCACTTCCAAAGCTCTCTCATCCACAACAGACTTCATACTTGCCCCTCTTTCCAAAACTCTTGCATTCACATCCCTAACAACCCCATCCATAAACAAATTAAACAACCATGGAGACATCACACAACCCTGCTGCAAACCTACATTGACTGAGAACCAATCACTTTCCTCTCTTCCTACACGTACACATGCCTTACATCCTCAATAAAAACTTTTCACTGCTTCTAACAACTTGCCTCCCACACCATATATTCTTCATAAAGTATAAAAAAAAAAATATATATATATATATATATATATATATATATATATATATATATATATATATATATATATATATTTTTTTTTTTTGCTTTGTCGCTGTCTCCCGCGTTTGCGAGGTAGCGCAAGGAAACAGACGAAAGAAATGGCCCAACCCACCCCCATACACGTATATACATACGTCCACACACGCAAATATACATACCAACACAGCTTTCCATGGTTTACCCCAGACGCTTCACATGCCTTGATTCAATCCATTGACAGCACGTCAACCCCGGTATACCACATCGCTGCAATTCACTCTATTCCTTGCCCTCTTTTCACCCTCCTGCATGTTCAGGCCCCGACCACACAAAATCTTTTTCACTCCATCTTTCCACCTCCAATTTGGTCTCCCTCTTCTCCTCGTTCCCTCCACCTCTGACACATATATCCTCTTGGTCAATCTTTCCTCACTCATTCTCTCCATGTGACCAAACCATTTCAAAACACCCTCTTCTGCTCTCTCAACCACGTTCTTTTTATTTCCACACATCTCTCTTACCCTTACGTTACTTACTCGATCAAACCACCTCACACCACACATTGTCCTCAAACATCTCATTTCCAGCACATCCATCCTCCTGCGCACAACTCTATCCATAGTCCACGTCTCGCAGCCATACAACATTGTTGGAACCACTATTCCTTCAAACATACCCATTTTTGCTTTCCGAGATAATGTTCTCGACTTCCACACATTCTTCAAGGCCCCCAGAATTTTCGCCCCCTCCCCCACCCTATGATCCACTTCCGCTTCCATGTTTCCATCCGCTGCCAGATCCACTCCCAGATATCTAAAACACTTCACTTCCTCCAGTTTTTCTCCATTCAAACTCACCTCCTAATTGACTTGACCCTCAACCCTACTGTACCTAATAACCTTGCTCTTATTCACATTTACTCTTAACTTTCTTCTTTCACACACTTTACCAAAATCAGTCACCAGCTTCTGCAGTTTCTCACATGAATCAGCCACCAGCGCTGTATCATCAGCGAACAACAACTGACTCACTTCCCAAGCTCTCTCATCCCCAACAGACTTCATCCTTGCCCCTCTTTCCAAGACTCTTGCATTCACCTCCCTAACAACCCCATCCATAAACAAATTAAACAACCATGGAGACATCACACACCCCTGCCGCAAACCTACATTCACTGAGAACCAATCACTTTCCTCTCTTCCTACACGTACACATGCCTATATATATATATATATATATATATATATATATATATATATATATATATATCCCTGGGGATAGGGGAGAAAGAATACTTCCCACGTATTCCCTGCGTGTCGTAGAAGGCGACTAAAAGGGGAGGGAGCGGGGGGCTGGAAATCCTCCCCTCTCATTTTTTTTTTTCCAAAAGAAGGAACAGAGAATTGGGCCAGGTGAGGGTATTCCCTCAAGGCCCAGTCCTCTGTTCTTAACGCTACCTCGCTAATGCGGGAAATGGCGAATAGTTTGAAAGAAAAGAAAGATATATATAAATATATATATATATATAGGCATATATATATATATATATATATATATATATATATATATATATATATATATATATATATATATATATACATATATATATATATATATATAAATATATTTATTTATTTTGCTTTGTCGCTGTCTCCCGCGTTTGCGAGGTAGCGCAAGGAAACAGACGAAAGAAATGGCCCAACCCACCCCCATACACAATGTATATACATACACGTCCACACACGCAAATATACATACCTATACATCTCAATGTACACATATATATACACACACAGACACATACATATATACCCATGCACATAATTCACACTGTCTGCCACGTGCTGTCACTGGATTGAATCAGGGCATGTGAAGCGTCTGGGGTAAACCATGGAAAGCTGTGTAGGTATGTATATTTGCGTGTGTGGACGTATGTATATACATGTGTATGGGGGTGGGTTGGGCCATTTCTTTCGTCTGTTTCCTTGTGCTACCTCGCAAACGCGGGAGACAGCGACAAAGCAAAAAAAAAAAAACATATACATATACATAAGTATACGTATGTAAGTAGGAGAGATGGCCAGAGAGCGTTATTGGATTACGTGTTAATTGACAGGCGCGCGAAAGAGAGACTTTTGGATGTTATTGTGCTGAGAGGTGCAACTGGAGGGATGTCTGATCATTATCTTGTGGAGGCTAAGGTGAAGATTTGTATGGGTTTTCAGAAAAGAAGAGTGAATGTTGGGGTGAAGAGGGTGGTGAGAGTAAGTGAGCTTGGGAAGACTTGTGTGAGGAAGTACCAGGAGAGACTGAGTACAGAATGGAAAAAGGTGAGAACAATGGAAGTAAGGGGAGTGGGGGAGGAATGGGATGCATTTAGGGAATCAGTGATGGATTGCGCAAAAGATGCTTGTGGCATGAGAAGAGTGGGAGGTGGGTTGATTAGAAAGGGTAGTGAGTGGTGGGATGAAGAAGTAAGATTATTAGTGAAAGAGAAGAGAGAGGCATTTGGGCGATTTTTGCAGGGAAAAAATGCAATTGAGTAGGAGATGTATAAAAGAAAGAGACAGGAGGTCAAGAGAAAGGTGCAAGAGGTGAAAAAGAGGGCAAATGAGAGTTGGGGTGAGAGAGTATCATTAAATTTTAGGGAGAATAAAAAGATGTTCTGGAAGGAGGTAAATAAAGTGCGTAAGACAAGGGAGCAAATGGGAACTTCAGTGAAGGGTGCAAATGGGGAGGTGATAACAAGTAGTGGTGATGTGAGAAGGAGATGGAGTGAGTATTTTGAAGGTTTGTTGAATGTGTTTGATGATAGAGTGGCGGATATAGGGTGTTTTGGTCGAGGTGGTGTGCAAAGTGAGAGGGTTAGGGAAAATGATTTGGTAAACAGAGAAGAGGTAGTAAAAGCTTTGCAGAAGATGAAAGCCGGCAAGGCAGCAGGTTTGATGGTATTTCAGTGGAATTTATTAAAAAAGGGGGTGACTGTATTGTTGACTGGTTAGTAAGGTTATTTAATGTATGTATGACTCATGGTGAGGTGCCTGAGGATTGGCGGAATGCGTGCATAGTGCCATTGTACAAAGGCAAAGGGGATAAGAGTGAGTGCTCAAATTACAGAGGTATAAGTTTGTTGAGTATTCCTGGTAAATTATATGGGAGGGTATTGATTGAGAGGGTGAAGGCATGTACAGAGCATCAGATTGGGGAAGAGCAGTGTGGTTTCAGAAGTGGTAGAGGATGTGTGGATCAGGTGTTTGCTTTGAAGAATGTATGTGAGAAATACTTATAAAAGCAAATGGATTTGTATGTAGCATTTATGGATCTGGAGAAGGCATATGATAGAGTTGATAGAGATGCTCTGTGGAAGGTATTAAGAATATATGGTGTGGGAGGCAAGTTGTTAGAAGCAGTGAAAAGTTTTTATCGAAGATGTAAGGCATCTGTACGTGTAGGAAGAGAGGAAATTGATTGGTTCTCAGTGAATGTAGGTTTGCGGCAGGGGTGTGTGATGTCTCCATGGTTGTTTAATTTGTTTATGGATGGGGTTGTTAGGGAGGTGAAATGCAAGAGTTTTGGAAAGAGGGGCAAGTATGAAGTCTGTTGGGGATGAGAGAGCTTGGGAAGTGAGTCAGTTGTTGTTCGCTGATGATATAGCGCTGGTGGCTGATTCATGTGAGAAACTGCAGAAGCTGGTGACTGAGTTTGGTAAAGTGTGTGAAAGAAGAAAGTTAAGAGTAAATGTGAATAAGAGCAAGGTTATTAGGTACAGTAGGGTTGAGGGTCAAGTCAATTGGGAGGTAAGTTTGAATGGAGAAAAACTGGAGGAAGTAAAGTGTTTTAGATATCTGGGAGTGGATATGGCAGCGAATGGAACCATGGAAGCGGAAGTGGATCATGGGGTGGGTGAGGGGGCGAAAATCCTGGGAGCCTTGAAGAATGTGTGGAAATCGAAAACATTATCTCTGAAAGCAAAAATGGGTATGTTTGAAGGAATAGTGGTTCCAACAATGTTGTATGGTTGCGAGGCATAGGCTATGGATAGAGTTGTGCGCAGGAGGGTGGATGTGCTGGAAATGAGATGTTTGAGGACAATGTGTGGTGTGAGGTGGTTTGATCGAGTAAGTAACGTAAGGGTAAGAGAGATGTGTGGAAATAAAAAGAGCGTGGTTGAGAGAGCAGAGGAGGGTGTTTTGAAATGGTTTGGGCACATGGAGAGAATGAGTGAGGAAAGATTGACCAAGAGGATATATGTGTCGGAGGTGGAGGGAACGAGGAGAAGTGGGAGACCAAATTGGAGGTGGAAAGATGGAGTGAAAAAGATTTTGTGTGATCGGGGCCTGAACATGCAGGAGGGTGAAAGGAGGGCAAGGAATAGAGTAAATTGGATCGATGTGGTATACCGGGGTTGACGTGCTGTCAGTGGATTGAATCAGGGCATGTGAACCGTCTGGGGTAAACCATGGAAAGTTGTGTGGGGGGCTGGATGTGGAAAGGGAGCTGTGGTTTCGGGCATTATTGCGTGGCAGCTTAGAGACTGAGTGTGAACGAATGGGGCCTTTGTTGTCTTTTCCTAGTGCTACGGTCGCACACATGAGGGGGGAGGGGGAAGGTATTCCATATGTGGCGAGGTGGCGATGGGAGTGAATTGGGGCAGACAGTGTGAATTGTGTGCATGGGTATATATGTATGTGTCTGTGTATGTATATATATGTGTACATTGAGATGTATAGTTATGTATATTTGCGTGTGTGGACGTGTGTGTGTATACATTGTGCGTGGGGGTGGGTTGGGCCATTTCTTTCGTCTGTTTCCTTGCGCTACCTCGCAAACGTGGGAGACAGCGACAAAGTATAATAAGAATAATAATAATAATATATATATATATATATATATATATATATATATATATATATATATATATTTTTTTTTTTTTTTTTTTTTTTTTTTTTTTTTTTATACTTTGTCGCTGTCTCCCGCGTTTGCGAGGTAGCGCAAGGAAACAGACGAAAGAAATGGCCCAACCCCCCCCCATACACATGTACATACGTCCACACACGCAAATATACATACCTACACAGCTTTCCATGGTTTACCCCAGACGCTTCACATGCCTTGATTCAATCCACTGACAGCACGTCAACCCCTGTATACCACATCGCTCCAATTCACTCTATTCCTTGCCCTCCTTTCACCCTCCTGCATGTTCAGGCCCCGATCACACAAAATCTTTTTCACTCCATCTTTCCACCTCCAATTTGGTCTCCCTCTTCTCCTCGTTCCCTCCACCTCCGACACATACATCCTCTTGGTCAATCTTTCCTCACTCATTCTCTCCATGTGCCCAAACCATTTCAAAACACCCTCTTCTGCTCTCTCAACCACGCTCTTTTTATTTCCACACATCTCTCTTACCCTTACGTTACTCACTCGCTCAAACCACCTCACACCACACATTGTCCTCAAACATCTCATTTCCAGCACATCCATCCTCCTGCGCACATCTCTATCCATAGCCCACGCCTCGCAACCATACAACATTGTTGGAACCACTATTCCTTCAAACATACCCATTTTTGCTTTCCGAGATAATGTTCTCGACTTCCACACATTTTTCAAGGCTCCCAAAATTTTCGCCCCCTCCCCCACCCTATGATCCACTTCCGCTTCCATGGTTCCATCCGCTGACAGATCCACTCCCAGATATCTAAAACACTTCACTTCCTCCAGTTTTTCTCCATTCAAACTCACCTCCCAATTGACTTGACCCTCACCCCTACTGTACCTAATAACCTTGCTCTTATTCACATTTACTCTTAACTTTCTTCTTCCACACACTTTACCAAACTCAGTCACCAGCTTCTGCAGTTTCTCACATGAATCAGCCACCAGCACTGTATCATCAGCGAACAACAACTGACTCACTTCCCAAGCTCTCTCATCCCCAACAGACTTCATACTTGCCCCTCTCTCCAGGACTCTTGCATTTACCTCCCTAACAACCCCATCCATAAACAAATTAAACAACCATGGAGACATCACACACCCCTGCCGCAAACCTACATTCACTGAGAACCAATCACTTTCCTCTCTTCCTACACGTACACATGCCTTACATCCTCGATAAAAACTTTTCACTGCTTCTAACAACTTGCCTCCCACACCATATATTCTTAATACCTTCCACAGAGCATCTCTATCAACTCTATCATATGCCTTCTCCAGATCCATAAATGCTACATACAAATCCATTTGCTTTTCTAAGTATTTCTCACATACATTCTTCAAAGCAAACACCTGATCCACACATCCTCTACCACTTCTGAAACCGCACTGCTCTTCCCCAATCTGATGCTCTGTACATGCCTTCACCCTCTCAATCAATACCCTCCCATATAATTTACCAGGAATACTCAACAAACTTATACCTCTGTAATTTGAGCACTCACTCTTATCCCCTTTGCCTTTGTACAATGGCACTATGCACGCATTCCGCCAATCCTCAGGCACCTCACCATGAGTCATACATACATTAAATAACCTTACCAACCAGTCAACAATACAGTCACCCCCCTTTTTAATAAATTCCACTGCAATACCATCCAAACCTGCTGCCTTGCCGGCTTTCATCTTCCACAAAGCTTTTACTACCTCTTCTCTGTTTACCAAATCATTTTCCCTAACCCTCTCACTTTGCACACCACCTCGACCAAAACACCCTATATCTGCCACTCTGTCATCAGACACATTCAACAAACCTTCAAAATACTCATTCCATCTCCTTCTCACATCACCGCTACTTGTTATCACCTCCCCATTTACGCCCTTCACTGAAGTTCCCATTTGCTCCCTTGTCTTACGCACCCTATTTACCTCCTTCCAGAACATCTTTTTATTCTCCCTAAAATTTACTGATAGTCTCTCACCCCAACTCTCATTTGCCCTTTTTTTCACCTCTTGCACCTTTCTCTTGACCTCCTGTCTCTTTCTTTTATACTTCTCCCACTCAATTGCATTTTTTCCCTGCAAAAATCGTCCAAATGCCTCTCTCTTCTCTTTCACTAATACTCTTACTTCTTCATCCCACCACTCACTACCCTTTCTAAACAGCCCACCTCCCACTCTTCTCATGCCACAAGCATCTTTTGCGCAATCCATCACTGATTCCCTAAATACATCCCATTCCTCCCCCACTCCCCTTACTTCCATTGTTCTCACCTTTTTCCATTCTGTACACAGTCTCTCCTGGTACTTCCCCACACAGGTCTCCTTCCCAAGCTCACTCACTCTCACCACCTTCTTCACCCCAACATTCACTCCTCTTTTCTGAAAACCCATACTAATCTTCACCTTAGCCTCCACAAGATAATGATCAGACATCCCTCCAGTTGCACCTCTCAGCACATTATATATATATATATATATATATATATATATATATATATATATATATATATATTTCTTTTTTTATTTATCATACTTTGTCACTGTCTCCCACATTAGCGAGGTAGCGCAAGGAAAGAGACGAAAGAATGGCCCAAGCCATCCATTTACACATGTATATACATACACGTCCACACACGCACATATACATACCTATTCATGTCAA
Organism: Panulirus ornatus; assembly: GCF_036320965.1. NCBI lineage: Eukaryota > Metazoa > Arthropoda > Malacostraca > Decapoda > Palinuridae > Panulirus > Panulirus ornatus. The sequence goes on from NC_092237.1 coordinate 42,195,658, forward strand.
CGTATATTTATTTATTATACTTTGTCGCTGTCTCCCGCGTTTGCGAGGTAGCGCAAGGAAACAGACGAAAGAAATGGCCCAACCCCCCCCATACACATGTATATACATACGTCCACACACGCAAATATACATACCTACACAGCTTTCCATGGTTTACCCCAGACGCTTCACATGCCTTGATTCAATCCACTGACAGCACGTCAACCCCGGTATACCACATCGCTCCAATTCACTCTATTCCTTGCCCTCCTTTCACCCTCCTGCATGTTCAGGCCCCAATCACACAAAATCTTTTTCACTCCATCTTTCCACCTCCAATTTGGTCTCCCTCTTCTCCTCGTTCCCTCCACCTCCGACACATATATCCTCTTGGTCAATCTTTCCTCACTCATTCTCTCCATGTGCCCAAACCACTTCAAAACACCCTCTTCTGCTCTCTCAACCACGCTCTTTTTATTTCCACACATCTCTCTTACCCTTACGTTACTCACTCGATCAAACCACCTCACACCACACATTGTCCTCAGACATCTCATTTCCAGCACATCCACACACTGACATATACATATATACACGTGTACATAATTCATACTTTCTGCCCTTATTCATTCCCGTTGCCACCTCGCCACTCATGAAATGAAAACCCCACTCCCCCACATGTGTGCAAGGTAGTGCTAGGAAAAGACATCAAAGGCCACATTCGTTCACACTCAGTCTCTAGGTGTCATGTATAATGCACCGAAACCATAGCTCCCTTTCCACATCCAGGCCCCACACAACTTTCCATGGTTTACCCCAGACAGTTCACATACCCTAGTTAAATCCATTGACAGCACGTCGACCCTGGTATACCATATCGTTGCATTTCACTCTATTCCTTGCACACCTTTCACCCTCCTGCCTGTTCAGGCCCTGATCACTCAAAATCTTTTTCCCTCCATCTTTGCACCTCCAATTTGGTCTCCCACTTCTCCTCGTTCCCTCCACCTCTGACATACATATCATCTTTGTCAATCTTTCCTCACTCATTCTATCCATGTGACCAAACCATTTCAAAACACCCTCTACTGCTCTCTCAACCACACTCTTTTTATTACCACACATCTCTTACCCTTTCATTACTTACTCGATCAAACCACCTCACACCACATATTGTCCTCAAACATCTCATTTCCTCCGCAGAACTCTATCTATAGCCCACGCCTCACAACCGTATAACATTGTTGGAACTAATATTCCTTCAAACATACCCATTTTTGCTTTCCAAGATAACATTCTCGACATCCACACATTTTTCAATGCTCCCAAAACTTTTGCATCCTCCCTCACCCTATGATTCACTTCCGCTTCCATGGTTCCATCCGCTGCCAAATTCACTCCCAAATATCTAAAACATTTCACTTCCTCCGGTTTTTCTCAATTCAAACTTTCCTCCTAATTGACTTGTCCCTCAACCCTACTGTACCTAATAACCTTGCTCTTGTTCACATTTACTCTCAGCTTTCTTCTTTCACACACTTTACCAAACTCAACCACCAGCTTCTGTAGTTTCTCACCCGAATTAGCCACCAGCGCTGTATCATAAGCGATCAACAACTGACTTACTTCCCAAGCCTTCTCATCCACAACAGACTGCATCCTTGCCCCTCTTTCTGAAACCCTTGCATTTACCTTCCTAACAACCCCCATCCATAAACAAATTAAACACCCATTGGGATATCACGCGCCCCTGCCACAAACCAACATTCAGTGAGAACCCATCACTTTCCCAGGAATACATACCTCTCACACCATATATTCTTATTACCTTCCACAGTGCATCTGTATCAACTCTATCATATGCCTTCTCCAGATCCATAAATGCTACATACAAATCCATTTGCTTTTCTAAGTATTTCTCACATACATTTTTTTAAAGCAAACACCTGATCCACACATCCTCTACCTCTTCTGAAACCACACTGCTCTTCCCCAATCTGATGCTTTGTACATGCCTTCACCCTCTCAGTCAATACCCTCCCACATAATTTCCCAGGAATACTCAACAAACTTATTACTCTGTAATTTGAGCACTCACTCTTATCCCCTTTGCCTTTGTACATTGGCACTATGCAAGCATTCCGCCAGTCCTCAGGCACTTTAGAATGAATCTTTTTTTTTTTTTTTTTTTTTTTTTTGCTTTGTCGCTGTCTCCCGCGTTTGCGAGGTAGCGCAAGGAAACAGATGAAAGAAATGGCCCAACCCACCCCCATACACATGTATATACATACGTTCACACACGCAAATATACATACCTACACAGCTTTCCATGGTTTACCCCAGACGCTTCACATGCCTTGATTCAATCCACTGACAGCACGTCAACCCCGGTATACCACATCACTCCAATTCACTCTATTCCTTGCCCTCCTTTCACCCTCCTGCATGTTCAGACCCCGATCACACAAAATCTTTTTCACTCCATCATTCTACCTCCAATTTGGTCTCCCTCTTCTCCTCATTCCCTTTACCTCCGACACATATATCCTCTTGGTCAATCTTTCCTCACTCATTCTCTCCATATGCCCAAACCATTTCAAGACACCGTCTTCTGCTCTCCCAACCACGCTCTTTTTATTTCCACACATCTCTCTTACCCTTACGTTACTCACTCGATCAAACCACCTCACACCACACATTGTCCTCAAACATCTCATTTCCTGCACGTCCATCCTCCTGCGCACAACTCTATCCATAGCCCACACCTCGCAACCATACAACATTTTTGGAACCACTATTCCTTCAAACATACCCATTTTTGCTTTCCGAGATAATGTTCTCGACTTCCACACATTCTTCAAGGCTCCCAGAATTTTCGCCCCCTCCCCCACCCTATGATCCACTTCCTCTTCCATGGTTCCATCCGCTGCCAGATCCACTCCCAGATATCTAAAACACTTCACTTCCTCCAGTTTTTCTCCATTCAAACTCACCTCCCAATTGACTTGACCCTCAACCCTACTGTACCTAATAACCTTGCTCTTATTCACATTTACTCTTAACTTTCTTCTTTCACACACTTTACCAAACTCAGTCACCAGCTTCTGCAGTTTCTCACATGAATCAGCCACCAGCGCTGTATCATCAGCGAACAGCAACTGACTCACTTCCCAAGCTCTCTCATCCCCAACAGACTTCATACTTGCCCCTCTTTCCAAAACTCTTGCATTCACCTCCCTAACAACCCCATCCATAAAGAAATTAAACAACCATGGAGACATCACACACCCCTTCCGCAAACCTACATTCACTGGGAACCAATCACTTTCCTCTCTTCCTACACGTACACATGCCTTACATCCTCGATAAAAACTTTTCACTGCTTCTAACAACTTGCCTCCCACACCATATATTCTTGATACCTTCCATACATTAAATAACCTTACCAACCAGTCAAGAATACAGTCAACCCCATTTTTAATAAATTCTACTGCAATACCATCCAAACCCGCTGCCTTGCCGGCTTTCATCTTTCGCAAAGCTTTTACTACCTCTTCTCTGTTTACCAAATCATACTCCTTAACCCTCTCACTTTGCACACCAACTCGTCCAAAACACCCTATCTCTGCCACTTTATTATCAAACACATTCAACAAACTTTGAAAATACTCACTCTATCTCCTTCTTACATCACCACTACTTGTTATCACCTCCCCATTAGCCCCCTTCACTGATGTTCCCCTTTGTTCCCATGTCTTACGCACTTTATTTACCTCCTTCCAAAACATCATTTTATTCTCCCTAAAATTTATTGATACTCTCTCACCCCAACTCTCATTTACCCTCTTTTTTCACCACTTGCACCTTTCTCTTGACCTCCTTCCTCTATCTTTTATACATCTCCCAGTCATTTCCATTTTTTCCCTGCAAAAATGGTCCAAAAGCCTCTCTCTGCTCTTTCACTAATAATCTTACTTCTTCATCCCACCACTCACAACCATTTCTAATCTGTCCATCTCCCAAGTTTCTCACACCACAAGCATCTTTTGCACAAGCCATCACTGCTTCCCTAAATACATCCCATTCCTCCCCCACTCCCCTTACGTCCTTTGCTCTCACCTTTTTCCATTCTGTACTCAGTCTCTCCTGGTACTTCCTCACATAAGTCTCCTTCCCAAGCTCGCTTACTCTCACTGCTCTCTTCATCTCAACGTTCTCTCTTCTTTTCTAAGTGTATATATATATATGTATATATATATATTTATTTTATTTATCTTGCTTTGTCGCTGTCTCCCGCGTTTGCGAGGTAGCGCAAGGAAACAGACGAAAGAAATGGCCCAACCCACCCCCATATACAATGTATACACACACACGTCCACACACGCAAATATACATACCTATACATCTCAATGTACACATATATATACATACACAGACACATACATATATACCCATGCACACAATTCACACTGTCTGCCCCAATTCACTCCCATCGCCACCTCGCCACACATGGAATACCTTCCCCCTCCCCCCTCATGTGTGCGAGGTAGCACTAGGAAAAGACAACAAAGGCCCCATTCGTTCACACTCAGTCTCTAGCTGCCACGCAATAATGCCCGAAACCACAGCTCCCTTTCCACATCCAGGCCCCACACAACTTCCCATGGTTTACCCCAGACACTTCACATGCCCTGATTCAATCCACTGACAGCACGTCAACCCCGGTATACCACATCGATCCAATTCACTCTATTCCTTGCCCGCCTTTCACCCTCCTGCATGTTCAGGCCCCGATCACACAAAATCTTTTTCACTCCATCTTTCCACCTCCAATTTGGTCTCCCACTTCTCCTCGTTCCCTCCACCTCCGACACATATATCCTCTTGGTCAATCTTTCCTCACTCATTCTCTCCATGTGCCCAAACCATTTCAAAACACCCTCTTCTGCTCTCTCAACCACGCTCTTTTAATTTCCACACATCTCTCTTACCCTTACATTACTTACTCGATCAAACCACCTCACACCACACATTGTCCTCAAACATCTCATTTCCAGCACATCCACCCTTCTGTGCACAACTCTATCCATAGCCCATGCCTCACAACCTTACAACATTGTTGGAACCACTATTCCTTCAAACATACCCATTTTTGCTTTCCGAGATAATGTTCTCGACTTCCACACATTCTTCAAGGCTCCCAGGATTTTCGCCCCCTCCCCCACCCTATGATTCACTTCCGCTTCCATGGTTCCATTCGCTGTCAGATCCACTCCCAGATATCTAAAACACTTTTCTTCCTCCAGTTTTTCTCCATTCAAACTTACCTCCCAATTGACTTGACCCTCAACCCTACTGTACCTAATAACCTTGCTCTTATTCACATTTACTCTTAACTTTCTTCTTTCACACACTTTACCAAACTCAGTCACCAGCTTCTGCAGTTTCTCACATGAATCAGCCACCAGCGCTGTATCATCAGCGAACAACAACTGACTCACTTCCCAAGCTCTCTCATCCCCAACAGACTTCATACTTGCCCCTCTTTCCAAAACTCTTGCATTTACCTCCCTAACAACCCCATCCATAAACAAATTAAACAACCATGGAGACATCACACACCCCTACCGCAAACCAACATTCACTGAGAACCAATCACTTTCCTCTCTTCCTACACGTACACATGCCTTACATCCTCGATAAAAACTATTCACTGCTTCTAACAACTTGCCTCCCACACCATATATTTTTAATACCTTCCACAGAGCATATCTGTCAACTCTATCATATGCCTTCTCTAGATCCATAAATGCTACATACAAATCCATTTGCTTTTCTAAGTATATCTCACATACATTCTTCAAAGCAAACACCTGATCCACACATCCTCTACCACTTCTGAAACCACACTGCTCATCCCCAGTCTGATGCTCTGTACATGCCTTCACCCTCTCAATCAACACCTTCCCATATAATTTACTAGGAATACTCAACAAACTTATACCTCTGTAATTTGAGCACTCACTCTTATCCCCTTTGCCATTGTACAATGGCACTATGCACGCATTCTGCCAATCCTCAGGCACCTCACCATGAGTCATACATACATTAAATAACCTTACCAACCAGTCAACAATACATTCACCCCCTTTTTTAATAGATTCCACTGCAATACCATCCAAACCTGCTGCCTTGCCGGCTTTCATCTTCCGCAAAGCTTTTACTACCTCTTCTCTGTTTACCAAATCATTTTCCCTAACCCTCTCACTTTGCACACCACCTCGACCAAAACACCCTATATCTGCCACTCTATCATCAAACACATTCAACAAACCTTCAAAATACTCACTCCATCTCCTTCTCACATCACCACTACTTGTTATCACCTCCCCATTTGTGCCCTTTACTGAAGTTCCCATTTGCTCCGTTGTCTTACGCACTTTATTTACCTCCTTCCAGAACATCATTTTATTCTCCCTAAAATTTAATGATACTCTCTCACCCCAACTCTCATTTGCCCTCTTTTTCACCTCTTGCACCTTTCTCTTGACCTCCTTTCTCTTTCTTTTATACATCTCCCACTCAATTGCATTTTTTCCCTGCAAAAATCATCCAAATGCCTCTCTCTTCTCTTTCACTAATAATCTTACTTCTTCATCCCACCACTCACTACCCTTTCTAATCAACCCACCTCCCACTCTTCTCATGCCACAAGCATCTTTTGCACAATCCATCACTGATTCCCTGAATACATCCCATTCCTCCCCCACTCCCCTTACTTCCATTGTTCTCACCTTTTTCCATTCTGTACTCAGTCTCTCCTGGTACTTCCTCACACAAGTCTCCTTCCCAAGCTCACTTACTCTCACCACCCTCTTCACCCCAACATTCACTCTTCTTTTATGAAAACCCATACAAATCTTCACCTTAGCCTCCACAAGATAATGATCAGACATCCCTCCAGTTGCACCTCTCAGCACATTAACATCCAAAAGTCTCTCTTTCGCGCGCCTGTCAATTAACACGTAATCCAATAACGTTCTCTGGCCATCTCTCCTACTTACATATGTATACTTATGTATATCTCGCTTTTTAAACCAGGTATTCCCAACCCCAGTCCTTTTTCAGCACATAAATCTACAAGCTCTTCACCATTTCCATTTACAACACTGAACACCCCATGTATACCAATTATTCCCTCAACTGCCACATTACTCACCTTTGCTTTCAAATCACCCATCACTATAACCCGGTCTCATGCATCAAAACCACTAACACACTCATTCAGCTGCTCCCAAAACACTTGCCTCTCATGATCTTTCTTCTCATGCCCTGGTGCATATGCACCAATGATCACCCATCTCTCTCCATCCACTTTCAGTTTTACCCATATTAATCGAGAATTTACTTTCTTACATTCTATCACATACTCCCACAACTCCTGTTTCAGGAGTACTGCTACTCCTTCCCTTGCTCTTTCATACTGTACGCCATCTCCCACATTAGTGAGATTGCGTTAAGAACAGAGGACTGGACCTTTGAGGGAATATCCTCACCTGTCCCCCTTCTCTGTCCCTTCTTTTTGGGAAAAAAAAAAACAAGAGGGGAGGATTTCCAGCCCCCCGCTCCCTTCCCTTTTAGTCGCCTTGTACGACACGCAGGGAATATATAGGAAGTATTCTTTCTCCCCTATCCCCAGGGATATATATATATATATATATGTTTCTTCTTTTTCTTTTATACTTTGTCGCTGTCTCCCGCGTTTGCGAGGTAGCGCAAGGAAACAGACGAAAGAAATGGCCCAACCCCCCCCCATACACATGTATATACATACGTCCACACACGCAAATATACATACCTACACAGCTTTCCATGGTTTACCCCAGACGCTTCACATGTCTTGATTCAATCCACTGACAGCACGTCAACCCCGGTATACCACATTGCTCCAATTCACTCTATTCCTTGCCCTCCTTTCACCCTCCTGCAAGTTCAGGCCCCGATCACACAAAATCTTTTTCACTCCATCTTTCCACCTCCAATTTGGTCTCCCTCTTCTCCTCGTTCCCTCCACCTCCGACACATATATCCTCTTGGTCAACCTTTCCTCACTCATTCTCTCCATGTGCCCAAACCATTTCAAAGCACCCTCTTCTGCTCTCTCAACCACGCTCTTTTTATTTCCACACATCTCTCTCACCCTTACGTTACTTACTCGATCAAACCACCTCACACCACACATTGTCCTCAGACATCTCATTTCCAGCACATCCATCCTCCTGCGCACAACTCTATCCATAGCCCACGCCTCGCAACCATACAACATTGTTGGAACCACTATTCCTTCAAACATACCCATTTTTGCTTTCCGAGATAATGTTCTCGACTTCCACACATTCTTCAAGGCTCCCAGAATTTTCGCTCCCTCCCCCACCCTATGGCCCACTTCTGCTTCCATGGTTCCATCCGCTGCCAGATCCACTCCCAGATATCTAAAACACTTCACTTCCTCCAGTTTTTCTCCATTCAAACTCACCTCCCAATTTACTTGACCCTCAACCCTACTGTACCTAATAACCTTGCTCTTATTTACATTTACTCTTAACTTTCTTCTTCCACACACTTTACCAAACTCCGTCACCAGCTTCTGCAGTTTCTCACATGAATCAGCCACCAGCGCTGTATCATCAGCGAACAACAACTTACTCACTTCCCAAGCTCTCTCATCCCCAACAGACTTCATACTTGCCCCTCTTTCCAAAACTCTTGCCTTTACCTCCCTAACAACCCCATCCATAAACAAATTAAACAACCATGGAGACATCACACACCCCTGCCGCAAACCTACATTCACTGAGAACCAATCACTTTCCTCTCTTCCTACACGTACACATGCCTTACATCCTCGATAAAAACTTTTCACTGCTTCTAACAACTTGCCTCCCACACCATATATTCTTAATACCTTCCACAGAGCATCTCTATCAACTCTATCATATGCCTTCTCCAGATCCATAAATGCTACATACAAATCCATTTGCTTTTCTAAGTATTTCTCACATACATTCTTCAAAGCAAACACCTGATCCACACATCCTCTACCACTTCTGAAACCACACTGCTCTTCCCCAATCTGATGCTCTGTACATGCCTTCACCCTCTCAATCAATACCCTCCCATACAATTTACCAGGAATACTCAACAAACTTATACCTCTGTAATTTGAGCACTCACTCTTATCCCCTTTTCCTTTGTACAATGGCACTATGCACGCATTCCTCCAATCCTCAGGCACCTCACCATGAGTCATACATACATTAAATAACCTTACCAACCAGTCAACAATACAGTCACCCCCTTTTTTAATAAATTCCACTGCAATACCATCCAAACCTGCTGCCTTGCCGGCTTTCATCTTCCGCAAAGCTTTCACTACCTCTTCTCTGTTTACCAAATCGTTTTCCCTAACCCTCTCACTTTGCACACCACCTCGACCAAAACACCCTATATCTGCCACTCTATCATCAGACACATTCAACAAACCTTCAAAATACTCACTCCATCTCCTTCTCACATCACCACTACTTGTTATCACCTCCCCATTTGCGCCCTTCACTAAAGTTCCCATTTGCTCCCTTGTCTTACGCACTTTATTTACCTCCTTCCAGAACATCTTTTTATTTTCCCTAAAATTTAATGACACTCTCTCACCCCAATTCTCATTTGCCCTTTTTTTCACCTCTTGCACCTTTCTCTTGACCTCCTGTCTCTTTCTTTTATACATCTCCCACTCAATTGCATTTTTTCCCTGCAAAAATCGTCCAAATGCCTCTCTCTTCTCTTTCACTAATACTCTTACTTCTTCATCCCACCACTCACTACCCTTTCTAATCAACCCACCTCCCACTCTTCTCATGCCACAAGCATCTTTTGCGCAATCCATCACTGACTCCCTAAATACATCCCATTCCTCCCCCACTCCCCTTACTTCCATTGTTCTCACCTTTTTCCATTCTGTACACAGTCTCTCCTGGTACTTCCTCACACAGGTCTCCTTCCCAAGCTCACTTACTCTCACCACCTTCTTCACCCCAACATTCACTCTTCTTTTCTGAAAACCCATACAAATCTTCACCTTAGCCTCCACAAGATAATGATCAGACATCCCTCCAGTTGCACCTCTCAGCACATTAACATCCAAAAGTCTCTCTTTCGCACGCCTGTCAATTAACACGTAATCCAATAACGCTCTCTGGCCATCTCTCCTACTTACATAAGTGTACTTATGTATATCTCGCTTTTTAAACCAGGTATTCCCAATCATCAGTCCTTTTTCAGCACATAAATCTACAAGCTCTTCACCATTTCCATTTACAACACTGAACACCCCATGTATACCAATTATTCCCTCAACTGCCACATTACTCACCTTTGCATTCAAATCACCCATCACTATAACCCGGTCTCGTGCATCAAAACCACTAACACACTCATTCAGCTGCTCCCAAAACACTTGCCTCTCATGATCTTTCTTCTCATGCCCAGGTGCATATGCACCAATAATCACCCACCTCTCTCCATCAACTTTCAGTTTTACCCATATTATTCGAGAATTTACTTTCTTACATTCTATCACATACTCCCACAACTCCTGTTTCAGGAGTATTGCTACTCCTTCCCTTTCTCTTGTCCTCTCACTAACCCCTGACTTTACTCCCCAGACATTCCCAAACCACTCTTCTCCTTTACCCTTGAGCTTGGTTTCACTCAGAGCCAAAACATCCAGGTTCCTTTCCTCAAACATACTACCTATATATGTATGTATATGTATATATATCCTTGGGGATAGGGGAGAAAGAACACTTCCTACGCATTCCTCATGTGTCATAGAAAGTGACTAAAGGGGACTGGAGCGAGGGGCTAGAGACCCTCCCCTCTTTGTATTTTAACTTTCGAAAAGGGGAAACAAAAGAAGGAGTCACGCGAGGAGTGCTCATCCTCCTGAAAGGCTCAGATTGGTGTGTCTAAATGTGTGTGGATGTAACCAAGATGAAAAAAAAGAGATAGGTAGTATGTTTGAGGAAAGGAACCGGGATGTTTTGGCTCTGAGTGAAACGAAGCTGAAAGGTAAAGGGGAAGAGTGGTTTCGGAGTGTCTTGGGAGTAAAGTTAGTGGTTAGTGAGAGGACAAGAGCAAGGGAAGGAGTAGCACTACTCTTGAAACAGGAGTGGTGGGAGTATGTGATAGAGTATAAGAAAGTAAACTCTAGATTGATATGGTTAAAACTGAAGGTGGATGGAGAGAGATGGGTGGTTATTGGTTCATATCCACCTGGTCATGAGAAGAAAGATCATGAGAGGCAAGTGTTTAGGGAGCAGCTGAGTGACTGTGTTAGTAGTTTTGATGGACAAGATTGGGTTATAGTGATGGGTGATTTAAATGCAAAGGTGAGTAATGTGGCAGTTGAGGGAATAATTGGTGTACAAGGGATGTTCAGTGTTGTAAATGGAAATGGTGAAGTGCTTGTAGATTTATGTGCTGAAAAAGGACTGGTGATTGGGAATACCTGGTTTAAAAAGAGAGATATACATAAGTATACGAATGTAAGTAGGAGAGATGGCCTGAGAGCGTTATTGGATTGCATGTTAATTGATAGGCACACGAAAGAGAGACTTTTGGATGTTAATGTGCTGAGAGGTGCAACTGGAGGGATGTCTGATCATTATCTTATGGAGGCGAAGGTGAAGATTTGTAGAGGTTTTCAGAAAAGAAGAGAGAATGTTGGGGTGAAGATAGTGGTGAGAGTAAGTGAGCATGGGAAGGAGACTTGTGTGAGGAAGTACCAGGAGAGACTTGTGTACAGACTGGAAAAAGTTGAGAACAAAGGACATAAGGGGAGTGGGGGAGGAATTGGATGTATTTATGGAAGTAGCGATGGCTTGTGCAAAAGATGCTTTTGGCATGATAAGCGTCGGAGCTGGGCAGATTATAAAAGGTAGTGAGTGGTGGGATGAAGAAGTAAGATTATTAGTGAAAGAGAAGAGAGAGGCATTTGGACGATTTTTGCAGGGAAATAATGCAAATGACTGGGAGATGTATAAAAGAAAGAGGCAGGAGGTCAAGAGAAATGTGCAAGAGGCAAAAAAGAGGGCAAATGAGATTTGGGGTGAGAGAGTATCATTAAATTTTAGGGAAAATGAAAAAATGTTTTCGAAGGAGGTAAATGAAGTGCATAAGACAAGGGAACAAATGGGAACATCAGTGAAGGGGGCTAATTGGGAGGTGATGTGAGAAGATGGAGTGAGTAATTTGAAGGTTTGTCGAATGTGTTTGATGATAGAGTGGCAGATATAGGGTGTTTTGGTTGAGGTGGTGTGCAGAGTGAGAGGGTTAGGGAGAATGATTTGGTAAACAGAGAAGAAGTTGTAAAAGCTTTGCGGAAGATGGAAGCCGGCAAGGCAGCGGGTTTGGATGGTATTGCAGTGGAATTTATTAAAAGAGTGGGTGACTGTATTGTTGACTGGCGGAATGCTTGCATAGTGCCATTGTACAAAGAGAAAGGGGATAAGATTTGAGTGCTCAAATTACAGAGGTATAGGTTCGTTGAGTATTCCTGGTAAATTATATGGGAGGGTATTGATAGAGAGGGTGAAGACATGTACAGAGCATCAGATTGGGGAAGAGCAGTGTGGTTTCAGAAGTGGTAGAGGATGTGTGGATCAGGTGTTTGCTTTGAAAAATGTATGTGAGAAATACTTAGAAAAGCAAATGGATTTGTATGTAGCTTTTATGGATCTGGAGAAGGCATATGATAGAGTTGATAGAGATGCTCTGTGGAAGGTATTAAGAATATATTGTGTGGGAGGTGAGTTGTTAGAAGTAGTGAAAAGTTTATATCGAGGATGTAAGGCATGTGTATGAGTAGGAAGAGAGGAAAGTGATTGGTTCTCAGTGAATGTTGGTTTACGGCAGGGGTGCGTGGTGCCCCCTTGGTTGTTTAATTTGTTTATGGATGGGGTTGTTAGGGAGGTAAATGCAAGAGTTTTGGAAAGAGGGGCAAGTATGCAGTCTGTTGTGGATGAGAGAGCTTGGGAAGTGAGTCAGTTCTGTTTCGCTGATGATACAGCGCTGGTGGCTGATTTGGGTGAGAAACTGCAGAAGCTGGTGACTGAGTTTGGTAAAGTGTATGAAAGAAGAAATCTGAGAGTAAATGTGAATAAGAGCAAGGGTATTAGGTACAGTAGGGTTGAGGGACAAGTCAGTTGGGAGGTAAGTTTGAATGGAGAAAAACTGGAGGAAATGAAGTGTTTTAGATATCTGGAAGTGGATTTGTCAGCGGATGGAACTATGGAAGCGGAAGTGAATCACAGGGTGGGGGAGGAGGCGAAAGTTTTGGGAGCGTTGAAGAATGTGTGGAAGTCGAGAACATTATATCAGACAACAAAAATGGGTATGTTTGAAGGAATAGTGGTTCCAACAATGTTATGTGGTTGCAAGGCATGGGCTATGGATAGAATTGTGCGGAGGAAGGTGGATGTGCTGGAAATGAGATGTTTGAGGACAATATGTGGTGTGAGGTGGTTTGATCGAATAAGTGATAATAGGGTAAGAGAGATTCGTGGTAATAAAAAGAATGTGGTTATGAGAGCAGAAGGGGGTGTTTTGAAATGGTTTGGTCACATGGCGAGAATGAGTGAGGAAAGATCGACCAAGAGGATATATGTGTCAGAGGTGGAGGGAACGAGGAGAAGTGGGAGACCAAATTGGAGGTGGAAAGATGGATTGAAAAAGATTCTTAGTGATGAGGGCCTGAACATGCAGGAGGGTGAAAGGCGTGCAAGGAATAGAGTGAATTGGAACGATTTGGTATACCGGGATCGAAGTGCTCTCAGTGGATTGAACCAGGGCATGTGAAGCGTCTGGGGTAAACCATGGAAAGTTTTGTGGGGCCTGGATGTGGAAAGGGAACTGTAGTTTTGGTGCATTATACATGACAGCTAGAGACTGAGTGTGAATGAATGGGGCCTTTGTTGTCTTTTCCTAGCGCTACCTTGCGCACATGCAGGGGGAGGGGCTTGTCATTTCATGTGTGGCGGGTTGGCAATAGGATTGAATAAGGGTAGACAGTATGAATTATGTACATGTATATATATGTATATGTCTGTGTGTGTATATATATGTATATGTTGAGATGTATAGGTATGTATATGTGCTGTGTGTGGACATGTATGTATATACATGTGTATGTGGATGGGTTGGGCCATTCTTTCATCTTTTTCCTTGCGCTACCTCGCTGACGCGAGTGACAGCGACAAAGTATAGTAAAAAAAATACTTTATGAAACTCAGTCACCAACCTCTGGTCGAGGGGAAACATTTTGAGAGAGATGAGGAATTTATGGAAGGCAAAAATTGGTGTGTTTGAAGGTGTGGTGATACCAGGAGTGTTGTATGGGTGTGAGACATGGGCTATAGATGAGGTGTGTGGAAAAAGGTGGAAGTGTTAGTTATGAAATGTTTGAGAACAATGTAGAAGAAGGTGGTTTGATCGAGTAAGTAGTAAGAGGGTAAGAGAGAGGGATCGACGTCCTGTAAGTCGATTGAACCAGGGAACGTGTAACATCCAGGGTAAACCATGGAAAAGTCTGTGAGGCCTGGTTTTGCATAGAAATATGTGGTTTTGGTACGTACACATGACAGCTAGAGATTGGATATGACCAAATGTGACCTTTCTTTACTAATGCGGGATATGGTGATCATGTATGAAAAAAATGTATATTTATCAGCATAGAAGTTCATTGATATTTGCTGCAATTACTTATACAGGAAACCCAAACTATATGTTGGGAAAATGGGTTTTCAGCAGAAAACATCTGGTAAAGTGGATTATTGTATATACAGATGTAGACTTAGGAGAGTGGATGGCTTATGACTAAAAGACAGAGCACATTTGTGATATTGAATGTAGAATTTATAGGTTGAGAAAAAATGGCTGAATGAATGATATTGTCTTGGTTTAGTGTAAATAGAAACTTGAAAATGAATGTGAGATGGAGATACAGAATTAGCTGTTGCTTGTACTAGTGCTGTTATGATGGATGCATGTTCAAAAATGCTGTGACCTTATTTTGGATGAGCTTTTTTGCTTGATATTGGATATCATATTCTGTTGATGGATACTGTAATCTGCTTATTATATTTGCCTGAAAATTGTACTCTGTAAATTTAACATTACTAGAGACTGTAAATAGCTATAATCTTTATTGTTTGCAATCTTCTTTGCAGGTGAAGTTTGTAACAAAAATCTGGCACCCCAATATTTCATCTGTGACTGGTGCTATTTGTTTGGATATATTAAAAGATCAGTGGTAAGTTAGTAATACTTTTCTTACTTTCATCTGAAACTATGTATTATAGTTTATTTTTCCTCTTGATTTATTAAGGTATTTGTCAAGCATTATATTATTCTAGGTTGACAATAAGAAGATGGAAACAAAATTTTCTGTGTATGTTTGATTAAATGAAGATATACATATGGGTAATTACCTATTTGTGTTCATCTGGCTGCAATACAGGGAGTTTTTACTTGTAGGGCCTCATCTCTTAAATTTTCTTTACCATCCAAAAAATTTTGATACTTCTTTCTTCTTTCAAATTCTTATCTTTTAGCTTGTTACATTCATCAGCCACACTGTTACTGTAGAAGTACTTCACATCTTTAGTCACTTGTAATACTCATTTGCTTCCTCCTCACCATTCATCCATGTATCATGATATTTCATATTGGGCTGTTGTACCACAGATACTCCATACAAAGGTATGTGCCAGTTAAATTTGAATTATGAACTTGCATCTGAGTTTAAGAACACAAGATCTTGCACACTGAAATGCTTCTAAATTCTTGTGCACATGATACTTCTTGCCTCTGTGATTGGATATGATCCAAACATGTACCATGGACATCCATGGTGAAGTGGTTAGCATTCTTGACAACGGGCCACCTAGGGTCAGTTGCGTAGGTTCGAATCCTGTTTGTGGCAGTCAGTCCACAGTCACCCAAGCTGTTCATTAACCCCTTGCAGTTGGTCGATAATATGCATACCTGGCTTTGAGTGAAACAAAGCTCAAGGGTAAAGGGGAAGAATGGTTTGGAAAAGTTTTGTGAGTAAGATCAGGGGTTGGTAAGAGAACAAGAGCCAAGCAAGGAGTAGCACTACTTCTGAAGCAAGAGTTTTTGGAGTGTGTGATAAAGTGTGCAGAAGTAAATTCTAGATTGATGTGGGTAAAACTGGAAGTGGATGGAGAGAGGTGGGTGATTATTGGTGCTTATGCACTTGGTCATGAGAAGAAAGATCATGAGAGGCAAGTGTTTTGGGAGCAGCGGAGTGAGTGTGTCAGCAGTTTTAGTGCATGAAACTGGGTATTAGTGATGGGTGAATTAAATGCAAAGGTGAATAATGTGGCAGTTAAGAGTATAATTGGTGTACATGGACTATTCAGTGTTTTGACTGGAAATGGTCAAGAGCTTATGGATTTATGTGCTGAAAAAAGACTGATAATTGGGAATGCCTGCTTTAAAAAGAGAGATATGCACAAGTGTATATATGTGAGCAGGGGAGATGGTCAAAGGGCATTATTAGATTACTTGTTAATTGATAGGCTTGTAAAAGAATGACTTTTGGATATTAAGATGCTGAGAGGAGCAGCTCGTGGGATGTTTGCTCACTATCTTCTGGAGGCAAAGGTGAAGATTTGTAGAGCTTGGAAAGGAGACTTGTGTGAGAGAGTACCAGGAGATTTTGAGTGTAGAATTGCAAACGGTGAGAGCAAATGATGTGAGGGGACTGGGTGAGGAATGGGATTGATTTAGAGAAGAAGTGATGGCATGTGCAAAAGATGCATGTGGCATGAGAAAGGTGGGAGGTGGGCGGATTAGAATAGGTAGTGAGTGGTGGGATGAAGAATTAAAGTGCATGGGAAGTGAGTCAGGTCTTGTTCGCCGATGATACAGCAGTGATAGCTGATTTGAGTGAGAAACTGCAAAAGTTAGTGACTGAGTTTAGACAACTGTGTGGAAGGAGAAAGCTGAGAGTAAATGTGAATAAGAGCAAGGTTATTAGGTTCAGCAGGGTTGAGGGACATGTTAGTTGGGATGTAAGTTTGAATGGAGAAAAATTGGTGGAAGTGAAATATTGAAGATATTTGGGAGTGGACTTACTAGCGAATAGAACCATATATATGGATTTGTGTGATGAAAATAGACTGGTGATTAGGAATACCTTGTTTAAAAGGCGAGATAAACTTAAGTATAGTTATCCCTGGAGATAGGGAAGAAAGAAAACTTCCCATGTATTCCCTGCATGCTGTAGAAGTTGACCAAAGGGGGTGGGAGCAGGGGGCTGGAAACACATCCCTCCTTGTATTTTAATTTCTAAAAGGGGAAACAGAAGAAAGAGTCAAACAGGGAGTGCTTATCCTCCTTGAAGGCTCAGATTGAGGTGTTTGAATTTGTGTGGATGTAACCAAGATGAGAAGAAAGGGGAGATAGGTAGTATATTTGAGGAAAGAAACTTGGATGTTCTGGCTCTGAGTGAAATAAAGCTCAAGTGTAAAGGGGAAGAATGGTTTGGAAACATTTTAGGAGTAAAGTCTTGGGTTGGTGAAAGGGCAAGAGCTAAGGAAGGAGTAGCATTACTTCTGAAGCAGTTGTGTGTGTGTGATAGAGTACAAGGGAGTAAATTCTAGATTGATGTGGGTAAAACTGAGAGTGGATGGAGAGAGAAAAGGGGTAATTATTGGTGCTTATGCACTTGTTCATAAGAAAGATCATGAGAAGCAAGTGTTTTGGGAGCAGCTGAGTGAGTGTGACAGTTTGTCAGCAGCTTTGGTGTACAAGACAGGGTATAAGTGATGGGTGATTAAAATGTGAAGGTTAGTAATTTGGCAGTGGAGGGTATAGTATAATTGGTGTACTTGGGGTATTCAGCCTAGTGAATGGAAATGGTGAAGATCAGTGGATATGTATGGTGAGGAAAGATTGGTGATTGGGAATACCTTGTTTAAAAAGAGAGATATACATAAGTACACATATATGAGTAGGAGAGATGGTCAAAGGGCATTATTGGATTACGTATTAATTGATAGGCATGTAAAAGAGAGACTTTTGGATGTTAATGTGCTGAGAGGGGATGCTAGAGGGATGTCTGATCATGATCTTGTGGAGGCAAATGTGAAGATTTGTAGAGATTTTCAAAAAGGAAGACAGATTGTTGGGGAGAAGAGAGTGGTGAGAGTAAGTGAGCTTGGAAAGGACACTTGTGTGAGGAAGTACCAGGAGAGATTGGGTGTAGAATGGCGAGAAGTGAGAGCAGATGATGTGAAGGGAGTGGGTGAGGAATAGGATGTATTTAGGGAAGTAGTGGTGGCATGTGTAAAAGATGTATGTGGCATGAAAAGGATGGGTGGTGGGCAGATTAGAAAGGGTAGTGAGATGTGGGATGAGTAAGAAAACTTGATAGTGAAGGAGAAAAGAGAGGCGTTGGGACGATACTTATGAGGAGTGCAAGTGACTGGATATGTAAAACAAAGTAGCAGGAGGTCAAGAGGAAGATGCAAGGGTTGAAAAAGAGGGCAAATGAGAGTTGGGGTGAGAGAGTATCATTAAACTGTAGAGGAAAAAAGATGTTTTGGAAAGAGATGAATAATGTGTGAAAAACAAAAGAACAGATGGGATCATTGGTGAATGGGCCAAGGGGGGAAGTTATAACAGGTAGTGATGAAGTGAGAAGGAGATGGAGCAACTCGTTTGAAGGTTTGTTGAATGTGTTTGTTGAGAGAGTGGCAGATGTAGGGTGTTTTTGTCAGGGTGGTGTTCGAAATGATGGTCAGGGAGAATGGTTTGGTTAAGAGAGAAGAGGTGGTGAAAGCCTTGTGGAAGATGAAATCCAGCAAGGCAGCCTATTTGGATGGTATTGCAGTGCAGTTTATTAAGAAAGGGGTTGACTGTTTTGATGATTGGTTGGTAAGGATATTCAGTGTATGTATGGATCATGATGAAGTGCCTGAAGATTGGCAGATGCATGTATAGTGCCATTGTACAAAGACAAAGAGGATAAAGGTGAGTGTTTAAATTACAGAGGCATAAGTTTGTTAAAGATCCCTGGAAAATTGTATGGGAGGGTATGATTGAGAGGGTGAAGGCATGTACAGAGCATTAGACTGGGGAAGAGCAGTGTGGATTCAGAAGTGGTAGAGGATGTGTGGATCAGTTGTTTGCTTTGTGTGTGAGAAATGCTTAGAAAAACTGATTGATTTGTATGTAGCATATGGGTCTGGAGAAGACATATGATAGGGTTGATAGAGATGCTTTGTGGAAGGTCTTCAAAATATATGGTGTGGGAGGTAAACTGCTAGAAGCAGTGAGAAGTTTTTATTAAAGGTGTAAGGCATGTGTATGAGTAGGAAGAAAGGAGAGTGATTGGTTCTCAATGAAGGTCAGTCTGGGGCAGGGGTGTGTGATGTCCCCATGGTTGTTTAATTTGTTTATGGATGAGGTGGTTAGAGAGGTAGATGCAAGAGTTTTGGAGAGAGGGGCAAGTATGCAGTCTGTTGGGGATGAGAGGGCCTGGGAAGTGAGTCACTTGTTCTTTGCTAGTGATACAGCATTGGTGGCTGATTCAAGTGAGAAACTGCAGAAGTTGGTGACTGAGTTTGGGAAAGTGTGTGAAAGGAAAAAGTTGAATGTGAATAAGACCAAGGTTATTATGTTAAGCAGGCTTGAAGGACAATTT
This sequence comes from Panulirus ornatus, assembly GCF_036320965.1. NCBI lineage: Eukaryota > Metazoa > Arthropoda > Malacostraca > Decapoda > Palinuridae > Panulirus > Panulirus ornatus. The sequence continues at coordinate 42,215,426 of NC_092237.1, forward strand.
TTTTTTTTTTCAATGTTAGCTGAGACAGCACATGCAGCTGATGCCCTAATCAAGGCCATCTCATTAATGCTACGAGTGGTGCAACTGGAGGGATTTCTGATCATTGTCTTGTGGAGGTGAGGGTGAAGATTTGTAGAGGTTTTCAGAAAAGAAGAGAGAATGTTGGGGTAAAGAGAGTGGTGAGAGTAAGTGAGCTTGGGAAGATGTGTGATGAAGTACCAGGAGACACTGAGTGCAAAATGGAAAAAGGTGAGAGCAAAGGATGTAAGGGGAGTAGGGGAGGAATGAGATGAATTTAGGGAAACAGTGATGGCTTGCACAAAAGATGCTTGTGGCATGAGAAAGGTGGGAGGTGGGCAGATTTGAAAGGGTAGTGAGTGGAGGGATGAGGAAGTAAGATTATTAGTGAAAGAGAAGAGAGAGGCATTTGGACAATTTGTGCAGGGAAATAGTGCAAATGACTGGGAGATGTATAAAAGGAAGAGGCAGGAGGTCAAGAGAAAGGTGTAAGAGGTGAAAAAGAGGGCAAATGAGAGTTGGGGTGAGAGAGTATCATTAAATTTTAGGGAGGATAAAAAGATGTTTTGGAAAGAGGTAAATAAAGTGTGTAAGACGAGAACAAATGGGAACATCGGTGAAGGGGGCTAATGGGGAGGTGATAACAAGTAGTGGTGTTGTGAGAAGGAGATGGAGTGAGTATTTTGAAGGTTGTTGAATGTGTTAGATGATAGAGTGGCAAATATAGGGTGTTTTAGTCGAGGTGGTGTACGAAGTGAGAGGGTCAGTTAGAATGATTTGGTAAACAGAGAAGAGGTAGTGAAAGCTTTGCGGAAGATGAAAGCCATCAAGGTGGCGGGTATGGATGGTATTGCAGTGGAATTTATTAAAAAGGGGTGACTGTATTGTTGACTGGTTGGTGAGGATATTCAGTGTATGTATGGCTCATGGTGAAGTACCTGAGGATTGGCGGGATGCATGCATGGTGCCATTGTACAAAGGCAAAGGGGATAAAGGTGAGTGTTAAAATTACAGAGGTATAACTTTGTATAGTATTTATAGGAAATTATGTGGGAGGATATTGATTAAGAGGGTGAAGGCATGTACAGAGCATTAGACGGGGGAAGAGCAGTGTGGTTTCAGAAGTGGTAGAGGATGTGTGGATCAGGTATTTGTTTTGAAGAATGTATGTGAGAAATACTTAGAAAAACAAATGGATTTGTATGTTGCATTTTTGGATCTGGAGAAGGCATATAATAGAGTTGATAGAGATGCTTTGTGGAAGGTATTAAGAGTATATGGTGTGGGAGGGAAGTTGCTAGAAGCATTGAAAAGTTTTATCGAGGATGTAAGGCATGTGTACGTGTAGGAAGAGAGGAAAGTGATTGGTTTTCAGTGAATGTTGGTTTGTGGCAGAGGTGCGTGATGACTCCATGGTTGCTCAATTTGTTTATGGATGGGGTTGTTAGGGAGTTGAATGCAAGAGTTTTGGAGAGAGGGGCAAGTATGCAGACTGTTGTGGATGAGAAGGCTTGGGAAGTGAGTCAGTTGTTGTTCGCTGATGATACTGTGCTGGTGGCTGATTTGGGTATGAAACTGCAGAAACTGGTGACTAAGTTTGGTAAATTGTGTGAAAGAAGAAAGCTGAGAGTAAATGTTAATAAGAGGAAGGTTGTTAGGTACAGTAGGGTTGAGGGACAAGTCAATTAGGAGGTAAGTTTGAATGGAGAAAAACTGGAGGATGTGAAACGTTTTAGATATCTGGGAGTGGATTTAACAGAGGATGGGACCATGGAAGTGGAAGTGAGTCACAGGGTTGGGTAGAGGGCGAAGGTTCTGGGAGTGTTGAAGAATGAGTGGAGTGCGAGAACATTATCTCAAAGAGCAAAAATGGATTTGTTTGAAGGAATAGTGGTTCCGACAATGTCATATGGTTCCGAAGCATGGGGTATAGATAGGGTTGTGCAGAGGAGGGTGGATGTGCTGGTAATGAGATGTTTGAGGACAGTATGTGGTGTGGGGAGGTTTGATCGAGTAAGTAATGAAAGGGTAAGAGAGATGTGTGGTAATAAAAAAGAGTGTGGTTGAGAGAGCAGAAGAGGGTGTATTGAAATGGTTTGGTCACCTACAGAGAATGAGTGAGGAAAGATTGACAAAGAGGATATATGTGTCAGAGGTGGAGGGAACGAGTAGAAGTGGGAGACCAAATTGGAGATGGAAGGATGAAGTGAAAAAGATTTTGAGCAATCGGGGCCTGAACATGCAGTAGGGTGAAAGGCATGCAAGGAATATAGCGAATTGGAAGGATGTGATATACTGAGGTTGACGTGCTGTCAAAGGATTGAACCTGGGCATGTGAAGTGTCTGTGGTATACCATGGAAAGTTTTATGGGGCCTAGATGTGGAAAGGGAGCTATGGTTTCAGTGCATTACACACAACAGCTAGAGACTGAGTGTGAACAAATGTGGCCTTTGGTGCCTTTAACTAGCGCTTCCTCGCACGCATGCGGGGGGAGGGGGGAGCCATTTCATGTGTGGCGGTGTGGCGATGGGAATGACTGAGGGCAGCAAGTATGAATATGCACATGTTTATATATGTTTTTGTCTGTGTATGTATATGTATGTATATATTGAAATGTATAGGTATATAAATGTGCATGTGTGGGCGTATATGTATATACATGTGTATGTGGGTGGGTTTTGCCTTTCTTTTGTCTGTTTCCTTGCTCTACCTCGCTAATTTGGGAGTCAGTGACAAAGTATAATAGAAATATAATAAATGAATATTTATCCCTGGAGATAGGGAGAAAGAATACTTCCCACGTATTCCCTGCATGTCGTAGAAGGCGACTAAAAGGGGAGGGAGCAGGGGTTGGAAATCCTCCCCTCGTATTTTCAATTTTCCAAAAGATGGAACAGAGAAGGGGCCAGCAGGATATTCCCTCAAAGGCTCAGTCCTCTGTTCTTGGCTCTGCCTCGCTGATGTGAAAAATGGCGAATAGTTTGAAAAACATGTTTATTTGTTTTATAGTTATTATACTTTGTTGCAGTCTCCTGCATTAGCGAGGTAGTGCAAGAAAACAGATGAAAGAATGGCCCAACCACCCACATACACATGTATATACATACACGTACACACACACACATAAACATACCTATACATCTCAACGTATACATACATATACACACACAGACATATACATATATACACATGTACATAATTCATACTTTCTGCCCTTATTCATTCCCATCACCACCCCGCCACACATGAAATGAAAACCCCCTTCCCCGCATGTGCGCAAGGTAGTGCTAGGAAAGACAACAAAGGCCACATGCCTTTACACTCAGTCTCTAGCTGTCATGTATAATGCACCGAAACCACAGCTCCCTTTCCACATCCAGGTCCCACAGAACTTTTCATGGTTTTCCTCAGACGCTTCAGATGCCTTGGTTCAATCCATTGACAGCATGTCGACCAGCGGTGTACCACATCGTTCCAATTCACTCTATTCCTTGCACGCCTTTCACTCCTGCATATTCAAGCCCCGATCACTCAAAATCTTTTTCACTCCATCTTTCCACCTCCAATTTGGTTTCCCACTTCTCCTCGTTCCCTCCACCTCTGACAAATGTATCCTCTTTGTCAATCTTTCCTCATTCTCTCCATGTGGCCAAACCATTTCAAATCACCCTCTTCTGCTTGCTCTACCACACTCTTTTTATTACCCTTTCATTACTTATTCGATCAAAACACCTCACACCACATATTGTCCTTAAACATCTCATTTCCAGCACATCCACCTTCCTCTTCATAACTCTATCTAAAGCCCATGCCTCGCAACCTTATAACATTGTTGGAAGCATTATTCCTTCAAACATACTCATTTTTGCTTTCCAAGATAACATTCTTGACTTCCACACATTTTTCAATGCTCCTAGAACTTTCGCCCCCTCCCCACCCTATGATTCACTTCCACTTCCATGGTTCCATCCATTGCCAAATCCACTCCCAGATATCTAAAACACTTATCTTCCTCCAGTTTTTCTCCATTCAAACTTACCTCCCAATTAACTTGGCCCTCAACCCTACTGTAACTAATAACTTGCTCTTATTCGCAATTACTCTCAGCCTTCTTCTTTCACACACTTTACCAAACTCAGTCACCAGCTTCTGCAGTTTCTCACCTGAATCTGCTACTAGTGCTGTATCATCAGCGAACATCTGACTCACTTTCCAAGCTCTCTCATCCACAACAGATTGCATACTTGCCCCCCTTTCCAGAACTCTTGCACTCACCTCTCTAACAACCCCATCCATAAACAAATTAAACAACCATGGAAACATCACACACCCCTGCCGCAAACCAACATTCACTGAGAACCAATCACTTTCCTCTCTTCCTACACGTACACATGCCTTACATCCTCGATAAAAACTTTTCACTGCTTCTAACAACTTAATTGCCTCACCATATATTCTTAATACCTTCCACAGAGCATCTCTATCAACTCTATCATATGCCTTCTCCAGATCCATAAATGCTACATACAAATCCATTTGCTTTTCTAAGTATTTCTCACATACTTTTTTCAAAACAAACACATGATTCACACATCCTCTACCACTTCTGAAACCACACTACTCTTACACAATCTGATGCTCTGTACATGCCTTCACCCTCTCAATCAATACCCTCCCATATAATTTCCCAGGAATACTCAACAAACTTATACCTCTGTAATTTGAGCACTCACTCTTCTCCCTTTTGCTTTTGTACAATGGCACTATGCAAGCATTCCGCCAGTCCTCAGCTACCTCACCATGAGTCGTACATACATTAAATACTATACCAACCAGTCAACAATAGAGTCAACCCCTTTTTAAATAAATTCCACTGCAGTACCATCCAAACATGCTGTCTTGCCAGCTTTCATCTTCCGCAAAGCTTTTACTACCTCTTCTTTGTTTACCAAATCTTTTTTCTTAACCCTCTCACTTTCCAAACCACCTCAACCAAAACACCCTAAATCTGCCACTCTATTATCAAACACATTCAATAAACCTTCAAAATACTCACTACATCTACTTCTCACATCACCACTACCTGTTATCACCTCCCCATTAGCCCTTTTCACTGATGTTCCCATTTGTTTCCTTGCCTTACACACTTTATTTACCTCCTTCCAAAACATCTTTTTATTCTCCCTGAAATTTAATGCTACTCTCTCACCCCAACTCTCATTTGCCCTCTTTTTCGCCCCTTGCACCTTTCTCTTAACCTCCTGCCTCCTTCTTTTATACATCTCCCAGTCATTTGCATTATTTCCCTGCAAAAATCGTCCAAATACCTCTCTCTTCTCTTTCACTAATAATCTTACTTCTTCATCCCACCACTCACAACCCTTTCTAATCTGCCCACCTCACACGGTTCTCATGTCACAAGCATCTTTGGGCAAGCCATCACTGCTTCCCCAAATACATCCCATTCCTCCCCCACTCCCCTTACGTCCTTTGTTCTTACCTTTTTCAATTCTGTAAATATATATTCTATTCATTTTACTTTGTCGCTGTCTCCCGGGTTAGTGAGGTAGCGCAAGGAAACAGAAGAAAGAAATAGCCCAACCCACCCACATACACATGTATATACATACATGTCCGCCTTCTCTGGATCCATAGAAATCCATTTGCTTTTCTAAGTATTTTTCAGATACATTCTTCATAGCACACACACC